>NW_008620940.1:48425-95259 GCF_000691845.1 Merops nubicus | reverse complement strand
GGGGATGTTTAAGGAGCGCACCGGGAGGCCCGCGATGCCCGGCAGCGGCTGGAGACGCTCGCCGGGACCCGCCTTCGCCGCACGGTAAGGAGCTGGGCACGGGGCAGGGCTCCTGCATCCCACATCCCGCTTCCCGCATCCTGCGTCTCGGATCCGGGCATCCCGACCCTCACATCCCTGCATCCCACATCCCAGTCCTCTCATCCCACGGCCTGCAGCTTTGATCCCCGCATCCAGGGTCCCTGTAACCCGCGCCCCCCGTCCCGCCCTCCCGGCGAGATGCAGCCGCTGCCCGCGGGATTGCGGGTTCCGCAGCCGGGGAAAAAAGTTCCGAGCGGCGATGTGCAAAGAGGTTTGCTGACGGGAGCGAGGGGCCAGGATGAGCGGGGGAACACCCGGGGGGCTGGAAGCAGACGAGGGCTTTCACTCCTGCAGAGGGCAGGTAGGATGCAGGGGTCCCCTATAGTCCGCAGCTGGGGAGGGGGGAGCAGGCAGGAAGGGGATGGCTCGCCCATGGTAAAGCAGCTGTGTCCAGATGTCGCCCAGAGGTTCCTGCTCCCGCGGAGGCAGGCTGTGGGTCTGAAGGGAGGAGATCTTCAGCTTACCGCCCGACACCCTTCTATAAGCTGGGGTGGAAAGTGCCAAGGCAGCAGCTGGAGGAGTTGTGCTGGGCACTCAGCTCCTCTCCTTGGATGTGCTTCTGGGAGAGAGGGGGAGAGAGGTGGGGAACCTTAGAGAAACTGGAAGTGCTTTGCTCCTCCTGAGGTATCTCCCCTGCAGGAACCTGGCTCACTCCAGGATCCTAAAATTGGAAGGCTTCAGAAAGAAGGGTGAGCCAGTGTAAACTCCCCCCATATATGCCTGTATATCTGTCCATGTGAGTATGCATCCAGCTGTATAGGTGTATGTGTGTGCTCCTAGAGTCGTTTGTGCCTACATCTGTGCCTTGCCTATGTTCCTGTGTCTGTGGGTGTGTACGTGTGTATATCTGTGCTTGCATTGCTTGGATGCATATAGATGTATTGTACCTATAGATTCATAGGAATGTGGTTTTGTTCCTAGACAGTGTTTCTCTAACTCTGTGTAGAACTAGAGGTGTGTGGGCACGTACCTTTCATCTGTGTTTATGTCAGGCACAGGTATCTGCTGAGATACAAATGTAAGTGTGAGTAAGTGTACCCCTATGCCAGGGTGTAGGGAGGATTTGGGATGTGTGTTGGATTTTGGGGGCTTTCCCCCTCACAGGTTATCATAGTGTTTCCATGGTTCATTTTATGCATGCATCTTGGTACATCAGTATCTTGATAAAACCCAGGCAATTCTGGAAAAATTAGGCATCTTGTCAATACTGCATTGAACTGAACTTGGGATTTGATGTTAGTTGTGAGTTCTTTGTTTTTTTCTCAGTTTCTGCCACCTGCTGAAGATGATTTTCATTCATTTTTAAAACAATTAATTCAACTTTAAAAAAATCTCAGTCAGAAGACTGTGAACCAGAACAGCCTGGGACACAGACTGGTACCTATTTCAGCTTGCATAAGTATATGTCTCACATTGATTAAATATGCAAGAAAACCATCTGAAAAGCACATAACCCTCCTGATCAAATACATGGGTTAGGAAAATGACTTTTTTTCATTTTCTTCAAATACACCTAAATCATTATGACTTCTTCTGCTGTTTATGTGGATAAACACAAGTATTGTCAGAAAATGTTATTTTCCCAGTTATATTGGTTATAAATGAGCTTTAGGCTACTTTTATTCACAATCAGGGGAATAGAAAAATTGTATTTTTGTAATGTTCACTCCTTGAGTGAAATCAGTAACAAACCATCCAAATCTTTCTGAATAGCCTGATTACTTTGAAGAGCAATGCAAGCCAATTTATCCTCAGCTAGAATATTTCATGCTTTAATTTTTGTGGCTTTATAGAAAATCCACCAATTTCTTTACTGTTTTGTAACTTAAAAACACTAAAATGGCATTGGTACCATGTACATTAAAACAAGACTTCTGTCCCAGAGCTGAGATGCTTTTCTAATCACTGTTGATGCTTGCCTGGGTTACTTGTGCTGATGACCTACTTATAAGCTTCTACAAAATAAAAAGTTTTTTAGGCAAATGTTGACAACTTGTTTAGGAGTAAGATTCTAATTTTATCATCGAAAGAGTGAATCTAAACCTAGATGCAGGGGTAAAGTATCTTTTCCAGATTCACTTAATGTTTTTATACTTAATCAAATTGTGATGAAGCAAAGCACTAAATCAGAATGGAAAGTCAAAAGAAAGGAGATACATTACAAATAATGCTATCATTCAGTTCAGTGGGTTGTGTTGAGTAAGTGGAGCTGAATCTGGAAATGAAGTGTAAGGAGTTGTACTGGCATTTGAAGAAAGAGTTATTTGGATGTTTCATGCAAACACAACTGTCCTGTGGAAGTGTCTTACAGAACATAAATTATTCTGAAGCATGCAGAATCCCATAGAGAACACCATAAGACCTGAATGACCTGGCTCTAATGTCACTTATGCTGGGGTCAAACTGCAATTTTACCTTTAAGCCTGTTAGGCTAAATTCCCTATTGGTCTACAATGATTCAGTAGGGTCACATGAAGTGTGTATCCACCGAGAGTCTGGTTTACCAGTATGATTTAAGAATCCAGCCAAAAGCTTTTATGGAGTTTGAGATCCTGTCTATAAGTCTGTTGAACTTGCCAACAGCATGCTGCAGAAGAGACTTCAATCTCTTTTCAGGTTTTGAAAGCTGTTTACAAAACTCTGTAAAATGTTTATCAAGATCTCTGCACCTTGCTTCTTCCAACTTGTTGTACTATAGTTATCGATCAGTTAGTATAAATTGTTCTGGTTGATAAAATGCTAGGTGTACTATCACTCTCAGGATGCCACAGAACAACACAGAAAGGTTGGGTACACTCCAGGATCAGGCAGCATTACAGTTTGTGTGTTAATATGTGCAACTACAGCCTGCTACATAAGCTCTTGTGAAGAAGATCATGTAATATTGACTGGCTTTTTCTCTGCTTGTTGATATAAAACTGACAGCTAGTTTAAAGTGTAATTAAAATCTTAGTCTGGGTCAGAGAGTCAAAGAGAAGATTGTCTTTTTGCTTTTTACTAGTACAGAGATTAAGGTTGAGGTTTAATCCCTGGGAGGGTTGCATTTGCAGTGGAGGAGTATCTAGAGAAGGGGTGAGCGGAAGGATGGTTAGCCAGCCTGTCCCTGCGCCCAGCTCTGAATGTCCAGAGCATTTCAGTGATGGACCTGGGCTCCAAAGGTGGCAGGGAAGGAGCACAGCCTTTGGCTGCTACCGTCTTCCTAAACCTTTGCCTGTTACCATCTTCCTAAACCTTTGCCTGTGACTGTTCCTGCTTATGAAATTAATGAGGTCAACTTTCACTATGATAATCTAGCCCTAAACTGGCAGAAAAATCTGGGATATATTTCATTTTAGCAAAATACAGATTGGCTTGAAAATCACAAGTTTATTTTAGTAGTAGGAGTAAAATGACAAAAAATAGGAATTCCTCCTGGGCACAGTGATGTCTGGGAACAGGCTCAGTGCAATTGTCGGATATTTCCACTGAGACAAAACCACAGTTCATTGTAAGAACTGTTACAGATTAGTGCACTTGGTTCTTTTTTTCTAGTAAGCCCAGAATCCAATGTGTGACCTAAATGAATTTGCTGGGCTATCTATTGTCTTAAGAGCTTTTCAGGCATTTTATTTCAGGAATGTTCAATTTTTCAATCATACTGCAAGGAATATACTGTCTTGTTTCTAGCTGACTTTCCAAAGCAATGCAGCAAATTTTCATAGGGAGTAAATTGCTATGAACCTATTAAAGTAAAAAAGAAGAGAGTTTATTAGAGCTATAGCAAATTATACACACACAAAAAGCTGTAGAACTGTATTGTTTTTACCTCATATTGACCCTCTCAAATATAAAATTATGTAGTTTGAACTATTATTGTGCTATTGTTCATAACTATGCTGAGATCATGGGAGCATTTATGTAGCGAGCAATTGTACTGCTTACATAGGAACATATGGGCTCTTCATGCTGTCTGAAAAACCTAACTAACAGTGTAGCAGCTTTTGCAAACCTTCTAAGACCCAAATTACCTGCATCCAAAGGCATGGTCTTAACACCAATTACTGGGGCAGCCTTCCTTCAGAGCACTTTAAAGTCTAGCAAGTGACTTGACCTTGATAGTACTGATGACCTTGACCTTGAATGTCCCTTTCCCAGTACATCCAAAGGGATGCCAGATAATGACTGAGTATATAAACTGTATCAAATATACATCAAGCAAGGTATGTACAAAGGGAATGGTTGATGTACATTTCATGGATCAAATGGGAACTTGGAGCAAATGCTTGATGGATGGTCTGATACCTTGAAATTCTCTATTAGGAAAGTGAGTAGAGAAGGAAAAATGTTGTGAAGACAAAAAAAAAAAAAAAAGGTTGAGGAAAATAGATCTGTAGGAAACAAAATGGAAAAAATAACAAGAAGAAAATAGCTTGATAAGAAAGGGAAGAAAGGGCCCTGAAGATACGCAGATGAGTATTCAAGCTAGAAAAAAAGTAAAGAGAATTGTGAGTGAGTTGTGGGATCAAGAGATTGTAAAGCAGGTGAAGGTGGTGAAGAAGACACTCTCATTAAACAGATTAGAAATTATCCTGTAATTCAGCTAGCAGGGCAAATATATTACATATTCTGAAAGTGGTAACTGCAAAATTTAGCAAGGCAAAGGACTGAATTCAGGCATACTGACTAAGGAAGGGAACAGCCTCAGAGATGCAATAAAGAGTGAGCTAATGTCATAGAGCTGATTTTTTCCTTGGTAATTTGAAGTAATAAGAAAGATAAAGAAGCTATGTGGAGAGGTGGATTGTAAGCGAATTATAAAGTCCATGGTGACCCAGAAGTTTTACCAGATATCAGCACACAGTGAGCATACACCAACAAATTATGCGTATCCTTGAGAAAAGGAGGGAGAGGAAACTTGTGGTCATGCATGGACATCAGGTAAAATACAGAGACAGTGCAGTAAAAACAAAGGAGACAGAAGCAGATTGATGATATCTCTTAGGAAGTCAGTGGAGAGATTGTTAAATTCCAAAGAAAAACCCAGTGCACATAAGGGAGAACGAAGTCAAAATCTCAGTAGGTGACCACAAAGTCAGCAAATTCGTAGGTCAGAACTATATTAGGAAAATTAGTGTGTTAAAGGAAGGTATTAATGGGAAGAAGGATGAATATGTCAGGTTAGA
Organism: Merops nubicus; assembly: GCF_000691845.1. Taxonomy (NCBI): domain Eukaryota; kingdom Metazoa; phylum Chordata; class Aves; order Coraciiformes; family Meropidae; genus Merops; species Merops nubicus. Next base: position 89,956 of record NW_008620940.1, on the reverse strand, counting down.
CTGCTTAAGGATCAGGTGCCTGAGAGGAAGGGTGCTGAGAAGGGGAGGTAGAGGGTGCAGATGGGAACAAACAGGACAGCTCTTGAGAAAATGAGGGGTGCTTGAGGAGAGGGCAAAATGAAGAATAAAATAGGGAAGAAAAATGAAAGGGTTGGGATTGAGATGAAATCAGAGGAAAAGCACAAAGGCTGGAAGCAGGGACTGCCAAAACAAGGAAAGAAAAGACGGGTAGAGGGGGTGGGTTGTAAAGGGAAGTCACTTCCCACTGGTACAGAGGAGAATGCAGGGCTGGGGCTAGCCAGGAAGAAGGAGCTGAAGGGAACCTGAAAACTGTGAAAAACCCTTGTCTAGGTAGATGATATGCTGGTTGGGCATCAACAAAAAGAAAGTGTGCGGGATATAATAACTGAGTGTACCTTCTGCTGAGAAATAGAGTAAGATTCATACATCAACTTCCATTCCTGTGGAAAACTCCACTAAAGAATCTGCACTCAAATCAGGGGTAGTTTTTGTGTTACCTAAAAGCTGCATACTGAGAGGTTAACATAACTGCATAATCGTCAGCTCTGCGAAGTTTCAGCCTCACTGTTTTGTGGTGGCTGGTCCTCAACAGCACATGTTGTTCGGCTGACTGAGACATAACCTTGCAGTCTGCAAAGGAGGATGCTGCAGGAAGTTTACCAAGTCTGAGATTTGGCAGTACTGGGGCTCTTCTCTGGAATTAGCCCTGCAAAGAGTCTGGCTGAGATAAGTGGCCAAGGAGGGGCTGCTTGCTCTTATGGTTCAGCTCTGGAAACCTCTTCCAGCAAAATTAGTGTGTCAGATGTCAAATGGAGCACTTGGGCATATTAGTGATTTGTGACAGTCATTGATTGTTGTGTAGTCAAAGCAAAGACCATTATACCAGCCTATGAAGTAAAGGATGTGACACTGCTTGAAAAGTGTTTGAAAATCTTACAAAACACTGTTTCATCCCTAAATTCCTAAAATGCATCCCTGAATTTATTCCTTAAACTTTTCATCCCTAAAAATCCCTAGATATTATTACATCAGTTGTGTGGGCCCCTGCTCCACTAACATTTAGTAGCAGGGCTGAGATGGTGTAGGAGCTGTTGGGCAACGTCAGTCCTCTGCTCTGGGAATAAAGAGATCCTGTGGGCTAGACACATTCCTTCCTCCTGTCTGTGGAGGAATGGAGCCCTACTAAAAGCTGGTGTGTTCTCTGGGAGGCTTCTAGACCATTCTTCACCTTGTTGACCTTGGCTCTCTTCTGTAGGGTATGCACTACAGTTCTTGACCGTTTTAGTGTACAGCTCACTGCACCAGGATGGTTGTCTTTCTCATATAAAATACCCATGACTGAGGCTCCTTAGATTCCATACTGGCTCCAGCTTGTATGTGCCATGCCTTCCTGATGGAGGACTTGCAACTGTGCTTGAGTAACGTTTCTACATGCATGTTTTATTGGATATCTTTAGCTGAGCTGGTTTTTTTTGACCTGGTACTCACTGCCTAGCAATTTCTGCATTGTTTTACAATTATTATGCATTTATATTGTTGTCATGAATTTTGTTCACAGTGCTTGCATTATCCAGTGAAGAAATTTTTAGGAAAACATGAGAATGCATTGTTCTTCTAATATTTGAAAGTATTACATTTGTGATGTTCAATTACAAAGTGGCTGCTCTGCTGCTAGTATCAGATAGCCAGAGATTAACAACAAAAAGAAGCAAACTTCAAGGATGTTACCAGAACTTGTAGAATGGTAATTTTTCCCCTCACATCTGTGTACAGAAGAGTATTTTCTTGAGAAGAGAAAACAGACCAAAGGATGGAGGCAAAGAGAAAGATATAGATATTAAGCAATAAGACATGTAGAGTTCAGGTGTGAGGTGTTAAACAGTTTGACTGCTTGGATCAGCTCACACGGCTAAGAAATGTTGAAAATTATCTTCAAGATACATTAAAATATACATTAAAAAATGTATATTTTATGTAAAAATATAATTGGTTCTGCCATGATAAAGGAGTTTTCCAAAAGCCTCATTATAATTTTTAGGAAGATTATTTATTCATTTGAAAGTTGAGTGTCTCCAGTTGAGAATATAACCATAGACTTTTTGGCTTTTCATCATAGGCTTTTAATGGTATTTTCACTAGTCAGTCAGTCAGAAAAACATCTGCACTGTACATCAACTCACACATAATTTGGGTCCTTTGTAAAAGATTCCAGATGTTTCAGTATATCCGGATGAAAGATTTTGATTTTACCTTATAACAGATGTATCTTACTAATATTTAATTCTGCTTTGTAAAAAGCAGGAAAAAAAAAAAAAAAAAGACAACATGGAACACCAGTGTAGTAATATTGGATTAAACTTTAGCAAAATTGTCTGAAAAGGATACTTTACAGTGCTTGTCTGTAGAGCATGTTATTTGCATAGACAGTAATAACAGTCTGCTTGTCCTCGTGAAATATTTGTCCACAAAATGCTGCCACAGAACGACAGTTTAGTAGAAAATTTACAAAGTTTATAGGAATCTTCTTAGCATTTTTTTTCTAAACCCTGTAAAACACACTAAAGTACACTTGTCAAATGTACCTTCCAACTGTTCTCAGTGTATTCCATTGGGCTTCCTTAATTGTGTTGGCTCACTTTCTTCCTTGCAACCATCAGGGTTTTAGAAGAGCCCTGAAAATAACAGACAATGAGATCAACAGACAGTACACTTTCTTAAAAAGGTGCCAGCCCATCCTCCACAGGAGTGATGCACTAGGTTGAGTTATCAGGCTAGTCTTTGCTCTCAAAAACTGAGAAAAGGGTAGTAATAATCTGTGTGAGAATGGTAGATTGACACTCTTCAGTCTGTTTCAGCCAAATACTCTTAAGCCACCCAGCACACACTTCTTTATCTTATCATTATTACAGGATACATTTACCTTGAAGAAGAGCATTTACCCCATAACTGAGAAATCAGCTGTCTGCCTCAGGGTCTTCAAAAAACAACAAAAAGGACTGCTGTTCTAGCAAAAGCAACATACAGTCCATGCCCTTTTTCATCAATTCACTTGTCACTGTGGCTGTCAATAAGGATGTATTTACATATGGCTAATCCCACAGTCGATTCATTAAGATGATTTTATGAGTGAAATGGGGAGATGACCTAATGGGGTAGCTCCAGGAATACAAATAAAGTGAGATAACTTTCAGAGAATAATAATGCTGCTTTGTGACGTGGACTTTAAATCTCCAAGAAGAGAATAGCTCTACTTAAAACAACCTTTTCTTTTGCACTCAGAAGTGATCTCCAATTAATTGCGCAGTTTAGCTGAACTTTGCTTTCTTTGGTATCCTAGGAGAAAATCTCTGACAGACTGGGAATTTTAACTTGTTTGTAATGTAAACTCAGTATACTGATGGTGCTTTTTAACACTCCAGAAACTGATCGAGAGGAAAAAGAAATAAATAAAAAAAGCTTTGATCCTCTAAGCAAACAAAGAGGGGAGAAGGAGGTTAAAAGAACCATCATCTGTGAAAGGCAGAGAAGGAAAATGTGAGAGAGGTGTCTTTATTTTAACAGTTTCAGAGACTATTTGAAGAACTGTTGGAAGTATTGGGCACTTCAACAGCATTAGAGCCCTCTGATTAATAGGGAGAGATTGATCTCTTTTTAATGTCTCATTGACATTTTTGAGATTTCTAAGGACTATGAATTTCTCAATTATATCAGTCAATCTGACAGAGATTTTTTTTCCAGGAGCAGATATCTAGGACAAAGCTTAGAGATTAATGCAAATGCCTTGAGTATCAGGCTCAGCTAAACATATTCCTAGTGGCATTATTCAGTATGAAGAAAGGAAGAAGAATCTAGTCTGGAAGTAACACCAGCTCCTGGGATCAGGGAGATGACTTGAAGCCCAGGTTTCTCAGTCAAAAGGTAAAATATAAACTGAAGTTTCCAGTTGTAGCAGCAGGGAGTGGTGTGACCCAGCAATGCCCTGTTACATGCTTATCTGTGGAAGATGTTTTTGCTCCCTAAAATGTAACTGATCTAGGTATTTTGGACAAGAGGCAAGAAGGTGGAGTCAAGTCTCAGCACACTCCTTTCAATCTGCCTGTCTATTCCACATTTACCAGTTTTAAGGAAGGAAGCAAACAAATAGGTCCATTTAGACCTAGATACCTTAAATCAATGTCCAGGGAGCGGCTGCATGGAATAATAGTGTTCCTTAGTTCCTGTAATTTCCTGGAAAGGGCACAAGGTCCCAATTAGAACTTAGCCTGAATGGGTGAAGTATCCATTAGGGTAGAAATGGATAGAAAGAGGCCTTTTTCATGTAAGCTCCTTAATTTTCAAAGATTGTACACAACGTTCCATTTCCCCAAGCACAGCGTTTATGGTTGCACAAATAATGACAGCAGTAAGGACTTTATCTGATCCCTCTCCTTGTCCAATGACAGCATAAACTATCTCTAAGTCTTTATTAACTAATACTTATTGAATGATTTCTTTAAAATCTGTAACAACAGAGATTTCACAACCTTCTCTAACAGCACACGCCTTTTCCTCCCTGTTCTTATGGTCAGAAAGTCTCCAAAAGTTTAACTAAATTCCACTTTTTGCAACCAAGTCTGTCATTCTTATCCTCTCTTCTATGGAAATTTGAAATAATTTAGTACTCTCTTTTCCACTCCAGCCTTTTATGTAGCAAAGGGATTAGATTTTGGCTTTTTAACATTCATTTATGTAATGTTCCCCTCAGTCTTCTACTCTTGACTCAATGAAATAACTGCTTTTCTTTTAGCTGTGTGCTTTTTTTAGAATCTTGTTATTCTTACTGTTTTCCTTTGGACCTTCTCCAGCTGCCCATTTGGACCCATATCCAAAAGATGAACACAGCTGATGAATGGTTTGACTTCACTTGTCATCAATACAATATTCCTCAAAGAAATACTGTGTGCTATTTCTTTGTTCTATGCTCCAAGCTTCACTCCAGTCAGCATTTTGCCCAAAGAACCCTCAGGAGCTGCACAGAACTATAGTGATGCCCTTGACTCACCATCTTCCATTTTGCTACATTTTTTCTTGACTGCTTCTAGTTGTTTCTAGTTCACAAAAACTTGCAACTCCCACAACTGTCAATTCTCACACCTGTATTAACATTTCAGAAGAAAATTTCTTAGTTAGCTTGAACAACCTGTTGCTTTGCCTTAACCAGCAATCTGCATCGGTGATGGCTTCTGTTGCTTCAGTCATTGCTAAACAGAAGGATGCTTAACTGTTGCACTGTTTAGCATGTATTGTGTTCATCACGACACATTTAGCATGTTTATCATGAAACAACCATGATGATCACTGACTTCAGCTAGTAGCCTGACTGTCTACAAGCCAGAGAAAAGCTCCCTAGAAGTGTTTGTAGAACAAAAACCTTCGGACCAACTACAACTGTAAAATATACTAGTGAATGTTGCAGAGATGAGTGATGGATACAAGTATAGGATTAGTATTCGTTTTGGTATTCCAATTATAGGGCCATGAAAAGACAGAAGCAGCTCACGCTCTCAGGGTCATAACTGCAGAGCAATGCATCAGGAAGTCTCAAATGAGAAGTTCAACTTTGCTTCTGGCAAACCCACATAGAATTCATCTACATTAAGCCTGATGAATATGGCATTAGGAAAGAATCCAGAATTTCATGCCCCCTAGACACAATTTCTGCCTCTCTTGTTTAATTTCTCCTCTTTTATTAAGACTCAAATTTTTCCCTGGCCAGCCAAGAATGTATTCCAAATTGGTTAGGACATTGGTAACATCAGAGGGGTCCTAGCGGAGCTGCCACAGGTATACTTACCCCAAAGGCTCCTTAGAGAACCTTTGCAGCTGTTAGGTTCATAAATATGAGAGTAGTAGTTATTATCAAAAAAAAAAGAAAGCCTTAGAAAGAAAGAAAAAAATAAAAAGCATTCATTCAAGTATCAGTAACAGTTCACAAAGCATCTTAACATCACAACAAAAAAGTCCACTCTAGCCTTCAAATTATTCAATACGTTGTTTTAATTTATCCCAGTAAATTAAAACACGTCTAGTCTAGCTCATTAGTTCCTGACCACTAAATTCCAAGCCTTGAATTTCCACTGAACAGGTAAGCAGCTGCTTTGAAGATCTGACTGGCGTGCCTCTACCAGATCACAAGTCATCATCATGTGTGAGAGTAGTGCCTTCCCTCCACCTTCTCTCTAGCCTGGTCACACTGAGACTGAAAAAAAAAACACTACTTGGATACACAGAGTGAAGGGGAAGGTTGGTCTCCATATGAGAGGATGCTTTTACAAAGGGGTAGAACGACATGGGGACATATTCAGGCAACCAGGGGGTTGCAACTTGATGCTTTTTCCTTCCACTGGTAATACATGGATTCAGCTTTTAGCAGTCCTAAACACTCCTCTAATATATTGCCTCTTGAACTTAGATCATGCTAAGTTAAATACCTAAGATACACTGTCTGATAATGGTCAGCAGAGCCTATCTTTGTAACACCACTTGTTGTATGGTCAACAGTGTGATCCCAAGGCCTCAAAAAACAGCTTCCATGTAAGGAGTTATCTATATTTAACCAACAGGAGTCATCGCAGTCCTATTTTAGAGTGATGCAAGTTTTCTGCAGCACATTTTTAAAAGCACCAAGTAATAGGTGCTCTAGCATGTCCCATTTTTGTCCATTCTCATTTATAACATGGTTTCCATGCCAATGATTACAATGTAATACTAATTTAAGTAGTCTTAAAAACAAAAGTACATTTAGAATCATCTGTGTTTATCTTTAGAGAGTAAGAACTGCAAAAACTAATGGATTGAGGGGAATTAAACACTAAGCTAATTGTTCATTAGGCAACCTAAGACCGATTAAGTGTGCTAATCCATTCAATATTTTTTCTATTTGTTTCCATTATTATCCCTGCCAAAATTATTCTGTTTACATTAATTCACCTATGTTTATTTATTAATAAAGGATTCACTTGAAAGGCAGGTCTTGAATCCTATAGTCCTTCTTCAAGCAAAACTTCCATGACAGCAGTAGCAGAAGGACTTCAAGATGTGACTGGAACTCTCTGTACTGCACTCTTCCTAAAATAAAATTTAAACTCTTTCAATAAGATTAATGTGGATGCATGCTCCATCTGTATTGATTCCAGATACTCTCCAATTTTAATTAAGATATCTTATTCTGCAGAACTATGCATAGTTATATGAAATGTCCTATGAAAGTTGTTCAGACTGTACCTGACCCAAAGGAACTGTTCTAAAATTGATTGCTGATTGCTGACTAGTTATGTATTAATTTTTACATTATTTTGATGTATAATTCACTGTTTTCCAGATAAGCAGAGGAGAGAGAGTTATTGATAACTAACTTGATTATCGTGTCTTCCAAGTTCCAGAAAACAATGGTTTTTTTTTCAGATCAGTTACACTTTAATATTGCCAGATTCTGGCTTCTAAAATAACCCTTGGAGGAAAGCAGTTTCACCATAAAATTATTCACATAGGTATCACTATAAATATGAGATAAGCAACAGGTCTGGTAACAGTTCTAAGGCTATGGAAAGTCAGAAGTAAAGCATGACTCAACATCATGGTATCATATTGTTGTGGAAAAAGGAAATTACCCACTGGGACTAATAAATAGGAAAATCGTCTGCAAGATATGGAGCGTAAACATTATTCTCTAATCAACACTAGTAGGGACACATTTGATGTATGGTGACCAGTTTTGAGCATTATGTTTTAAGAGGAAACATCACTGAGATAGAGTTCGGAGAATTTCAATACAAAAAATTAGAAGTGTGAAAAAATAGATTTATGACAGATAAGTAACAGGCTTAAATTGTCACGCAGCAGATGACTTCAGGAAAAGATTTTAGTGATAACGAGAGTGAAGCAACAAAACAAACTGCTGTTTATACTGAAGTCTAGGAAGTTCCTACCACCAAAGGTGTTCAAAGACAAGATAGCCAAGACTTGAGTTAGGTAAGACACAAGTGAAGTTGATCCTGATGTGGGTGATAGCAAAGGAAGATCAAGGTCCCTTCCAACATTCCTTCTCTAAGTGACCTGAACATCATTCAAGGTTTCTACCCCAGGATCTTACAACATAGCACTCTGTATTGCAAATAGCTATCACAGCCTAGACATCTGCCAGCAAAGTAGAGCTTCCACTGCTTGCTTTGTGATGTGAAGCAGAGGCAGTAAGGGCAGAGAGCAACATACCTGGGGAGGAAGTGGACAAATTACAGGAGCAAACAAGGTTGTCCTGCAAGAGAGAAGCAAGCTTTGCCATGCAGAGGCAGATCATCTGTGTATACAGAGAGAGAACACAAGTCTGCTTAATTCACACACAGACTCATTATGAGTGTCTGTTCAGTTCCTGTTCTGCTCTAGGAGCAGCAGCATGCTGAATCATCTTCAATACAGAGAGCAATGTAGTTTGGTATGTAAAGACCATTAATAGTCCTGTCTCCTACTGTAGGAGTTGTTCAGAAGTCTTATGTGTCTACAAACCCCTACATTAAGTGAGCTCTAATATTAGAACAACAGAGAAACAAGAAAGAAAGGAAAGGCTCCACTTGCACTGTCAACTTTAAAGTCTACTCTGGATGTTCATAGGCTTTGATACCCTCATGTATAGGCACTACACTATATAAAGCTATAAAGTAAAGTATGTTTTTGGAATATTTGCATAAGGAAATGAATGCAGTAAATCTGTTGACGTCGTCAATGCAGATCTACTGTAACTCTAATGCTTTCTGCACTGCAGTGATGATTATGAAACTAGTAGGTATTTTATGTTATTAACTCAAGGCGTCATCTTTAATGAATACTCATAAAACACATTGGCAAAAGCATAAACTGCAGAAAAATGAGTAGGAAATTTGTTATATTCCCCATCATAGACAAATTATTAATACTGTTACACAGTAACTATTTAATCAAAAGTATACTTAAGAAAAAGCTGAAAAAACAGAGATTTCAGTTTTTAGAAATAAGGGCCCTACCTTCATGTTAATTACTGAAGTAAGGCTAGAGTATATTTTAATAAAAGTTTGAGACAGGATTGAAATTCAGATAACTCCTTGGAGGTTTTATGGCTCATACAAAATGCAAAGAAATTCAGAAAGATTTTTCAAAATTAATAACTCTTTCTTAAAGAGAGATAAAAAATTATATGTCATCTTCTAAAAGGACATTATGTTTTGTCATGAGTTTGTGAAAAAAATGTATTATTCATGTCATTGATAGAAAATATATTTAGCCTAAATTGCACTTTTTCCTTTCTACCCTGAAATTTTTCTTCCATTCAATAACTACTGCATCTTTCATCATTTAAGGCCCCTTTGCACTGACCCTGGAAACTACTGAAATATTCCTTTTATCCATCCTAAATCAAGTCAACAATAAAAAGGTATCAATTTTTCATACAGCATAAGTAACACACAAATATATAAAAAATTAATTTAGGATTCAGTGGGTCAAATCCTAGACTGATAAATTAGCAACAAATTCAATGAAGCTTCTCTGTTACAGCAACTGGCAATGCCGTTCAATTTGTCAGGTGTACCGCACTTCCATCATTCAATAGCTTCAAGAGATCAATAAGATCTGAAGTTTTGGGTTTTCAGATGTCAGCCTCTTGCTTCCCATACTCTTACTCAAGCAGTAGAGAGGACTCTGCAGCAAAATCCTTGCATTGAGCCTGCAGTCATGCTCACTAGCCTGTCTAATTGTGAGTGGATACTGGACCCTCTCTCTGAACTTGATCATCACCAGCAGGAAGCTGCTGAGGAGTAGGTGGTATGAGAACATGGGTCACGAACGTGTTTTTCCAGTCCCCCAACTAGAGTAAACCAGTGTGACTGCAGCCTTACAAGCTCCAAGGACAGAGACTGTCTTTGAATACAGGACATATGGGTGTCATGCAACACAAGTAAGGACAGAAGCGGCAACTCCACCTACCTCCTGCCCCAAAGCAGAGTCAGGATTATTGCATCACTTCTGAAAAAGGGTTAATTTTTTCTTGAAAACTTCTGATGGTAGACACCGCAACTTTCCCAGCCATCACGTCCCCATGCCTCATTATCTTTATGATAAAAACATTTTCCCTAGTATCTAGTCTAAGGATTTATTTTTGCAGTTGAAGTTCATTTCTGCTTTAGCTAATGACTGCAGGCAAAGTGCTCCTTTCGTCCCAATTAATTTCTCACCTCCTGAACTTGATGCAGCTTTGCTTACAATCTGATCTGGCCACATCTGTGATGAACCTGAGACTGCTGATGGGATCTGGAAAACTGTGAGTCTCAGGCCAATCTGTCTATGGTTTCATTAGTTTTCTGACACTGGCCCAGTTCTCAGCCTGAGACATCTTCCAGTCAAGACAACTGGCTGTCAAGCCATGAAACATTCATTGCCACTGGAAAGACTCAAAGTAATGTTTCTAGAACAAACAGAGTCCTAAGATATTTTTATTTCTTTGTCATCTATTGCAGTGTCATTTTATTATGGGTTTTAGCATAAGAAATAGAAACTAGGACATTATTTACACTGTTTGTGCAATTAGTGTGGTGTGTTTCAAAGGAAAGCACTTTTTTGTCATTTTTGGTACAAACTCACCCATGCAATAATGCTTCCTTTCTAAGTTGAGCACCAAATAATCTATAACCTTAGTGAAAAAACAAACTTCATCCCATCACAGAATGACAGAATGGTAGGGGTTGGAAAGGACCTCTAGATATAAGCCAGTCCAACCCCCCTGCTATAGCAGGTTCACCTAGAGCAGGTTACACAAGAATGCATCCAGGCAAGTATTGAAAGTCTCCAGAGAATGAGATTCCACAACCTTTCTGGGCAACCTGTTCCAGCGTTTCTTAACTGTCACAGCAGAAATTTTCTCCTTTTGTTTAGGTGGAACCTTCCGTGCTCCAGTCTGTGTCCATTGCCCCTTGTCCTGTCACTGGGCATCACTGAAAAGACGCTGTCCCTGTCCTCTTGACCCCTGCCCTTTTGATATTTATATTATTTATTGTGCCAGTGCATTAAGTATTTTTTAAACACTGAACTCTGTTCATTGTTCTTCACCAGGGCTTGGCCTTCTCTAGCAAAGCTACCTGGAGGCAGCAGCCTTGGCTATTCCTCAGACTGGTGGATATTTCTTCGCCAAGGAGATTCACTACAGTATTTACCTGGCCTGTGCTCAGCCTCCACTTGGTGCTGGGGCCACTTCCCTTCTGCTGGGAGAGAGGGAAGGGCCTTTGCACTCTCTGGTGGCCAGAGATACGTGCAGACTTTCCCATGCCCGTTGTCCTCATTGCTGACTGTCAGCCATGCTCTAGGGCCGGGAGCTCTTCCTCTGCTTGTGTAGTCCTCCTGTTCCACTGCAGGGCCTGGCCATTCAGCTGAATGACATTCTTCAGATGCTTTACAGCCACTTTCCTCTGAAATTTTCTAGGAGCCTCCAGACTATGGACAGATTGTCTACCAAGTTTCTTTTTGCCTCCTTTGTCTTCAGGAGCTGGTTCTTTCTATCTTCTAACACCCATGCTGACCTTTTCACAGTGACAGCAGAGAGGAATACCTGAAATTACAACACAGACTTATTTTCTCAGCTCAGACACCTTCCTCCAGAGTAAAGTTACAATGTGCTGGAGGACCTTTGGGCTTGTAGAGAAAACAATACGATCTGGATCTGTGCCTGGCACATAGGCAGTTGTCTCCCTGCTCTTGCCCACAAGCCTCCTGCTGTCTGTAGTGCTGGGAACCTTGAGGCCCAAGCCCTTGGGGTCATGTGTGACTCCAGCCCAACCAAGTGTGTGGAAAGCAACTGTAAAGGCTCAGTTGACTGCACAACTATGCTAATTATTTTGCCTTTAGGTCTGATCTTCATATCATTTAGTCTCCCTGAAAACTCCTTGCAGTCAACCAAGTAGTTTCGTTTCATCTCATACACTTCAGACTTATATCACATAAAAAACATTTTCTAAGTAAGCAAGTAGTCCTTTCCACTCCAAATCAGATACATATCTTCATATTGAATCCTTCTATTTGTGACTAATCTCAACAGAGAAGGTAATATTTAATTTGCCATAATGACCAACACTGCCTTGACTCCCACTCGTACGTCTGGAACAATAAGCAGTCTCTCTCCACTGCCCCTTCTGTGAGATTATCTCCCTTTCACAAGGTCAGAAGGAGCTTGGGGACTTTGTGGGTGGTGGGGGAAAGGGAGTATCTGTGGCCTGTTGCGCTTTTCACCACTTCTGTGACAACCCAGGAATTGAAACTTCTTTCAGTCATTTCATTCTACAACCTCATTCTTCATTCAAACCAGGAAAAAGAGGCATCTGAGGGTGGGATTTATCCCAGTGGACATAGCATGAAGACAGATAGAGCCACAGCATGGAGGTCTACATCTTTGGAAAATCATATTTCATGATAAAATGAAGAATTACACTTTTAAGGAGTGATTCAACTGACCTGTTTTAGACATCTACTACAGAAAGAGAGAAATCATGCCCAAAAAGATGTTTGGGGTTTTTTTTCTGCCAACTTATTATAAAGGAACCTTTGAATAACCATGTAACATACATTAATAACATGTAAGAACATACATCTTATTTTTTGGTTAAAAGAATCTCACCTAAATGTCTAGGATAAGATTAGAGCAGACCAGGCCTGGTTTTATAAGTGTTTCTTCTATGATTGAAATTTTAGTCATAATTTCAGTCAGAGCCTGCTCTGTGACTGACCTCAAACAAAATGCCATGTCAGCAAGAGAGAAAAACCTGGTGCTGCTGTTTTTCCTTTGGTCTTTGCCAGGTTGTCCTCCCTCATTTATTTTCACAGGAATCTGTTCTGCATCTCTTCCAAAAAGGCAATCTCTCTGCAACACAAGATCCTCAGCAGGAGGAAGGGAAAATGTGTCCAAGACCCTAAGATACCATCTTTACTATTTGGAGATAGATAAGTTTATACTGCAAAGGGAATTTTCTCTCCCAGAATTCAGAGTTTGTCCTTCCACTGAGATTTAACCTTTTTACCACTTTCAAAAATAACAACTTACTTACACTCATGGGGATCTCTTGCCATTTGAAAATATAAGAGATGGAAAGTTTTTTAAAAACTTGTCATCAAAGGACATTATCAAAAGGACCAGTCTAAATACACCTATGCTTCCCTAGGAGTACACTAATGACCTCTGTCATAGAATGGTGACAGACATGGACTACAGAGGCCTTTGTTTTAACCCAGTGCAAAAGTTCTAAAGTTCTTAGTGCTGAATTGTTAGACTTGAAGTGTGAATTACCACATGGAAGTCTTTTTGCTTGCTTTATACAAGAGATTAAGCTGGAAGGTCATTATGGTTCCTATGCCTTTAAAGTCAGTAGATCTGTGAATTAGCTATTCATAATCTTCATGGACACCAGATTAAAACTGTTAAAGTGAGGGGAAAAAAATATTATTAGAAAACTTGGCCAGCATTCAAGTCTAGGCTCACTGTTCATCTCAGCCTTGTTGATTTGAAAGATTGGCATTTCAGACCTTTCTGAAAATATTAAGTTATTCTTCCAATCATCTCATAGTGTCAACATTCCGGTCCAAAGTATTCAAATATGCAAACTCTTCTCAGTTTACATACCATGCATATGTGGTATCTTTCATCTTGGTTATAATAAGGACTGAACCAACAATTTCCAAAGCCAAAAACTTAACATTCTTAAACTAAAACATTGCTTCCTGTTCATAAAGCTGAATTAGGCTCAGAGCTTCTGTGGTTTGAATGTGGAGGAGGTTACACTGCACAAATTAAAGCAAATACACTTCTTTCCAAGTGATGCTGTCAGAAAGTGACTTCTGCTAGACTCAAGGTTTTTGTGTAGAGGCGTTTGCAGTATCATAAATACCTGCACCTCCTCCTCGAGTCAAGAGTTCCTGAGACCTGGGGCCCCCTGATTTCCTTTTTGAGTACAGATCCCCTGACAGAGGTCACCAGAGTTTAGTTTAGTTTAAATTCAATGACTGGTGGGTTGAGTTCTTTCTTTTCTTTCTTTATCCTGTGCTGTCTCCTGTTAAAAGCTGTCATGCATTTGAACCTCCTTGATAAAAAGCTAGACTTCGTCCCTTCTGCATAAACCAGCATGAATCTGAGTCTTACAGCCCCCAGGAGTGGATTCTCATGATTTCCCTCATGTACTCTTTTTTCTTCCTCAAAGCCACCTTTTATTCCTCCTCCCCTAATGCATTTTGCAGTGTCTCCTATTTTGAGGTTGGCTCAATTAGAGCCAGGGGACATCTTTCCTAGGGCTGTCAGAGCTTCCTGAAGATTCCCATGCACCATAATCTTGTAAAGATTTCCCCACCCACTTGATTTTCTCCTTTCTAACTAAACCTGCTGACTTCAAGATCCCAAAGATAAGACTGTTATCAGGATCAGGATAAAGCCATTATAACATCCATCGTCTGTTAGATGGGTCTTCACCAGAGTCAGAAGTAGAATCACTTTCCTGGTATGATTTGGGTTAATATGGCTCATTGCTTTACACATTCAAATTGTCCTACTTATTAGTTCAAGAGGGTCCTTCTGACTTTTGAGTGGCATAACCAGGTAATAGCAACATTTACAAGCACATTCCCCTTCTGAATCTCAAGGGGATGCACCATCTGCATCACTCACAGTCCTTACAGCCTGGGTGGTATTTGCACTTTAGGGTTCAGGGATCAGGGGTGAGTTCTATCCTTGTCTCAGTGTTCTACAATCCACCCCACCCACACCCTTCCATCAATATCTGTTAATGTGGCAGAGGACATGTTACAATAGAGGCAGCCACTAGACCTACACCAGAACTACACATGGCCCTGCCATGGAACCCAGTACTGATCTTGCAGGATGATGCTATTGCACTAGTAGTTTTGATGATTTGATTTTCCTTCTCTAGGACTGCATCACAAAAATTAGAATGTAGTAGTAATGTATGCCTGCTGGGTTTAGGAATGTCCATTTTTGTTTATGTCTTTATAGCTGAAAATACCTCTCCAGCATGAAACTGAAGGATCTCCACTGATTTTCACTGAATAACTTTGGAGTTACAGCACTACAAACATCAGGGGAGCAGGCCAAGTTATCCTTTTGTAGCATTTGAATTCACAAATCCATCAGCACTAACTGTCTTGTAGTCATAGGTGTAGCTAAATAGACTAAGGAGACTGTTTTCATAAATAAACCTTTGTTTATGTCTCATCAGGGTGTGTATTTACTGCTTATATCAGTCAAAAAAACACTTACAGAACAAGGAAACAACTCTCTTTATGACTCATATATTACTAGGTCCACACTGTTCTTAAACTGTTCCAGTTCATGGTTAACGCATTTTTAAAATCCAACTGTCAGTCAATGACTAGAGGTACACAACTCATGTCTAAATATTATTCCGTTCTAATGTCATGTCAAAAAAAAAAAGCCTGATATGAGGCTAGACATTTCATAATACTGGACATCTGTCCTTGACAATTAAATATGTCATAATCAAGCAAAACAGCCCTAGGAGAATATTAAAGATGTTACTGATCTTTTTAAAAAGGGAACAGCAAAACTAATTGTTAAGAGTTAAGGCCACATTTACTACAAATACAGAAGAACAAGACACTAAAGACTATTAAAATGACATCAAAGATTATAATTTCATGAAGTTTTAGCTGTAGCTTGTATCATATATCTGAGCTCTGCAATTTCAATGCCCCCCTCCACAATTTACCCAAAGATGTGGCTTTTGCCTAATTATTCCTGCAGATCATGGGTTTTATCTGGCCAATTAACAGCCTTTTTCTTGGATGATTTCTTGATTTGGTTTGACTCAGCTCTGAGAGCTGAGAAATGCTGCAGATATTAAACAGGGCAGACAACCTTTGATCTCCAATCCATCTGCTAATTCTCCGTTGGATATTCAACATAAATTCCTTGCACGGACCTGCCACAGGAACGAACAGCAGCTCAACATGCAGCCAGTGAGGAACACAGACAATGCTGAGGAGAAAGCTGGCTGTTGTTCTCCACTGACAGGCTATTTTTAGCTCACAGACTGTTATTCCACTGAGTCTCAAGTCAGGTAAAAGGAACCGTACTTTGCAGGCTCATCTGCATAGAGCGTTGGATCAGTCGGAGTACTCAATACCTTTAATGTGCTCATGTCTTTAACACTTGGTTGGTGATGTTGTGTCTGGCAGACTGCTGTGGCAAATCCAGTAGAACTTCTTCTATAGACCGGTCATCCTGCTGTATTATAAAATACCTCCAAAATTTGCGTTGTGCTAAAATAGGTGCCGTGATGATCTGAAAACCAGCCAGCTAGCAACATGCAGAGGCCCATGCTACGTTTCTGTTGTTGAATAAAAATGTCAACCAGCACTTTTCCCTTCTTAGCTGCCTCTTCCTAGCCTCCTGGCTTCTTTCCCTTCTCATCAAGTGTCATGATAAGATTTCAGGTCTCCCATTTCTCAGAGCAAAGGTCCATGACTTGTCCGCCAGCTTGGAGATTTAGGTCAGTCTAAATCCCCAGTTCCCAGTGATCAATTTAGCAATTCTGACTTCAGTTCAGCACTTGCTGTGCTACTTTCTTTGGGGAATGACAGTGTCATTGTCATTGACAGTGTCAATGACTGTTGCCATCTAACTTCTCTGCATTTTAGTCTTTCTTGATACACGTACAGATGGTCCTCCATTAAACAAGGTGTTTCCATCTGAAATAAAAAGCCACAGGACCTTGATACCTTTTCTCTTGTGTTGAGTTCAGAAATATTTCTTTTGTACCAGTGGTTTTCACTCTTGTCCTCACTGTTAAACCCTTCTTATTTCCCCTTGTGGATGCAGAACCTACTGTAAGTGTATTGCTAGTACTGTTGCTTTCCTCAGAGAGGTAGAAAAGCATGAATGTTGGGATATTAATCCTGGACACATGCAGGTTCATGGACTGCAGGTTGAAAACTGCGATTTTAATGTTATTAGGAAATGGTGTTTTAAAAGAAATAATCTAAATCCTTACCTTAAAAGCAGTACCTGGGCTACCACTAAGAAACACTATTTCTGACAGATTTCTGCCTAAAGCTTTGGAAGGTCAGAAAATGATATGTATTAAGTTTTTCTTCAGCTGAGTGCTTTTCCATAGTAGTTCTTTCTACATTGTCCCACTGAAGTGGGATTTTGCAGTTTTGACTCCCTAGGAATGCATCTCTAACCCAAAGATCTACCTCATTTGTCTTTATGTTATCATTAAAAACCCCACAACGTTGGTACTGTTTATGCTGAAATATATTAGTAGAAACATCTCACCATGATGACAAACCCTACCTGTGTCCTTAGTCCAGCAGGTAGATCCCATAATTTTCCTGCCACCCCTGGCAGCTACTTCTTTACAATGCCTGTGTATTCTCCTTTATGATCGCTGAGTGGGATGTCTTGTGTGTTTGTCCAGCTGGTGCTCCAATGATGGTGTCCAGCTCTCCCTCTGTTGGTTCATTACTGGACAGAGGGAAGCATATTTCCCTGTTTGTGTCAGTATGACTGCTTCCCATATCACTTCTTGCCATTTCTTTGCAAACTTAAAGCTGAATGGGTTCATCAGAGTGCAAGGCTTCTCCAGCTTCTTTGCCTGCTTGAAGATTTGTGGGAGCAGTTCTCAAACCCCTCTGTGATATTAGCTCACAGAGGTAACTTCCCCTCGTTTCCCTCAGGCTCATGCAGGCACACAAAACATTTACAAAGATGATGTATAGGTTGTTGAGCAACCTGAGCATCTGGTACAACTGCATAGCTCTGCTTCCAACACCTTGCATCTGGCAGAGATTTTCCAGTGCATCTAGGGAAATCTATGAGCTGTTTTTGTGTTATTAAAGAAATAGAAATGATCTTGCCTCTTTTTCAAAATATCAGGAACTACAAGCTCTGCTTATTCTAGTGAAAAGCCATGGTGATCTTAGGCCATTTTTTAAAAATGTTTTTGAGATTGAGGAAGCTCCCAAGTGCAGCTGCTGGAAGGTGAGGCATCTTCTCTATGTAAGACTAGATTAATCATTATCCAGTTTAAGGAGATCCAGAGTCTTCATCTCCCCCCTTTTAAAGCATTTTTCCTGGACTGGGATGAAGTTGTCTCCCTTGAAGTCTCTGTCTCTCTGCACTGATGAGAGAGTGAGCTCTGCTGATATACATGGCTAGGCTCCAGTCCTTTGGCTGATTAAAATTAAATAGGATTAAATTCATCCATTTTGCTTATTTTTTTTACCTATTGTAACAACTGGGAATAATTTGCCTAACCTTCTTTCTTCTCAGTAGCAGTTTGGAGGCATTAATTTTTTATTACTTTTAAGTTTCAGGGGTTTTAGCACAAACTACAATGTATATTACCTGTAGAAATATTATGATATAGTAGGGGCTTTACCAATGCTTCAGGTTTTTTATACTCTTTATTGCTGTGCCATGTTAATGTAATTTTCCACAGACTCCTGTGTTATTAACCTGCATTCATCATTTATATCCCTCTCCTGAGGCTTGTTGTAAGACTCTATAGAAGAAGATAAACAAATTATAGATACGGGAATTAATTGTTGCCTTATTGGAGCACCCCAGCCAAGGGATTTTAGGAACATTGGTTGAAGCAGCCGATAGCCATGCTGATGGGAATAGTAGGATGAAGGGGTTGAACAGAACTGGAGGAAATAACAGACAAGAAAACACATTAATTAGGTCAGATATGAAAATGGAAGCCAGGGGAAGTGACAAAATGACTGTGGACCTCCAAGGAATGAGGCCTTACAAGCCAGATGTTAAATACACCATCCAGCAAGGTTTGCTCCCTGTCGCTCACACAGCCTTTCTACAAGCTACGTCGCCTCTGCTGAGCTTCTTAGACAGCTCTGCCTTTTCTTTCACTTTATTTCCCTGCCAGCTTAGGATGAGGTATAGAAATCCCCACTCCTTCAAAAGGGAGAGGGGTCAAAGTGTCTTGACCCTTCTTGGCAGACCCTTGCCGGCCCCTGGTTCTGGCCTCCTCCCCACCCCAGGACAGTTGCCCAAGCCTTGGCAGCATAGCCTTGGAGGAGGGCAAGGAGAGCGTGGGGAAAAGGAAGGACAAGAGTGCTGAAAAGAAAGACGGTGTTAAAAGAACAATAATGAGAAGAGGAAGGAGGGACAGAAGGGCAGAGTAAGTTCAGAGAGATGTGAGGACACATCAAAATGTCTGCGTATGTTAAAGAAGCATATGGTGTCTTGAACCACAGGGGAGCCGTGATGTGCTACAGTGGGTAATGACAAAAAAAATTAGCAGACTGTCCCTTTCCTTGAAAATCACATGGCTGAAATGGATAAAATATGTCAGAGAGGAGATGAGTGACTGGCCCAGTGACCAACAGGATCTCTGCATCAAAGCCACCAGTTTCACCCCAGACAGATGTGCCAGTAGCGAGGCGCTGCTGCCCTCAAGGAGCACAGCAAGGCAAGGGAAAACCTGGGAAATGGGAGACACAAAACTGTGATGAGGCAGAGGGTATGAAAAGGGCAAGGGAAGGATGCAAAATTTGGCTCCAGCGAGAGTCAGGTTTCCTAGCCTGACCTCAAGTGCACACAGAGTTCATGAGAGGGTGAGAGCATGACTGAGTCCTTTGCTTGGAGCAAAAATAGCAACTGTGAAAGAAACGGGAAAGAGGCAGGCAGACACAAAAGAGAAGAAAGCTGGGGAAGAAAGGAAGAGAACATGAAAACACTATCCTCAAAAACAAGGCAGACATGCCAGCCATATTAATCTCCAGTGCAAATGCCCTTCCTCCACTGCAGCTCAATGAGGGATCTGACCACAGTTACGTTTGTAGGGTTTTAACAATAACAATATAAAAGCCAATGCCAGGAATTAAAAGTCAAAGGCCCAGCTTAATTCTGCAGGAGTAACATAGGGAGAATCTTTGCATGGAAGCGAATGTGTTTTTCTTTGTCTAAAGAAGAGATTTGTGGGTGGTTTCAAGCAATTTCAGTGTTGAGCTGATAATCCTAAAAAGCAATCTCTTCTGTTATGTTCTACAGTTATTTTTTTAGCCACAGCTATCAATCACACTGCTTTGCAATGTGTCGGTATCTCTGCTTTGGAGAGGCAATGCAGAGATGGGAACCAGTGTGCCCATAGGCAGCCAGTATCAGTAAGGACCCCCATCAACAGGGTCCCAGCCTGGCCCACATCTCCTTTGCATCCCCTCTGTGAGGGGAGGGGAGCTTTGGAGTTGATGTGCTGGCATGAGGGTCAGAAAAAGTTCTACACCTCAGTCAAAACCACAGGGTAGATTCTCATTTTCCTTGACTGCTGTGTGGCCAAGGGAATGTGATCGTTTCTATGCCAGTGAGCTGAAGCAGATTATGGGTGTCTAAACCCATATTAAATCTACACATAATAGGAGCAGCAACAATAACCAAATATTAGTAAGAAGGTTCCCCTACTTGTAAAACCAGCTCTACAAATTATCTTCCATGGTCCCCTGCAGCATTTGGTGCTGGCCTCTCTGACATAAGATGCTGGACTGGGTGGGACTTGGGTGCATTCCAGCCTTCAAATGTCTGTGTTCCTAAATAAGTTGTGAAGTATTCTCACATTCTGCTTCCCAGCCTGTACTGAAAAGCCCAAATACAGCATAATCTTCTCCTTTGAGAAATCTCACATTACATACTTTCTTATATTCTGTAGCAAAATTCCTTTCAATGCTCTCTTCAAAGCACTTGTACTCCCGACAATGGTTTTGTAATGTGCTTATCAAGGCTTTGCTTTCCCAGTGGAGAGCCACAGTTAATTACTACAGTCACAGGGTGTTTGCAGCAGTGGTTCTTAAACACCCTGCCGTCCTCAAAGGTGCCCAGTCGTTTCATTCTTGAAATGACCACCTAGAATAATGGAGTGGGTAGAGATGCTCCAATTGCTTTGCAGATTTTAGTATGGGATCATTTATCACCTTCCCCACTTCAAATTTGCAGTTTGTTAAACCAAAAACACAGAATCAGGAGATGCAAACACAGCTTTTGAATCTGAACTCCATTATCCCATGTAGAATGTGTCTTTCTGTGCTATAAATAGAAGACAGATGAAGAAAAGGTATTTGTCTAGAAAACAGAGGGGCCAGATTGGTGCGTGGATGAAATTTTTCACTTTCATTATCTCTGTAAATTCAGATCAGTGTTGTTTTAATGTACTTTTTGCAATTGCAAAAAAAGGGATAATGTCTTTTATTACCTGCATGTAGCTTGCTTTACAGAAGGGAAATGTCTCTGTCCCTCGGCTAGCACGGTTTCAAACAAACTACATAATGAATAATCAGCATGCACATCTCATTGTGGAAAAATGCACTGTCCCAGGGCTCTGAGAGGCAGGACCCAGGGCTGGAACTGCAACATCTAAAGAGCTAATGGGAACAGATAGGGCTGGTTATCTTTGAGGGTCAGGCACAGAGCTGCTGCCCTACACAAGAAACTGGTAGATAACGAAGCCAACCTTGCAGACAGTGGTGAGCAGCTTGAGCTTTCAGATAGTTCTGTGGCAATGATGAGGGGAAAATCGAGTCCATATAACCAAGAGTCCTAAGCAGAAAAAAAAATTTAATGGGGTGCTTAAGCTGTAAATTCCAAGAAGCTAGGAACTTTATTAAAAAAAAAGAAAAACACTGATTTTTTTTCTATTCTTGTAGTTTGTGTGCTTCCACACCATTTAAGGAATAAAGTAAAAAAGGAAGATGAAAAAGAAAAACAACCAAGCCTCTAAATCCATGTAATAAGACACATCATTGAAAGCAATCAGCAAGATTCATCATTTTTAGTTCATTCAATCTACACCAGCTGTAGATCTGAACCTTCTAGGAAAAGAAATACCTGGCAGCTATTGTCCAGTCACGTTAAGTGTTACACTCCCTCCCCACGTACCACCAGTGGCCAATACATTGATTTTACAACCAGTCCAAAAGCAACACCTTTAACACCACACTGGATTATTGCCCTAGCTCTGACTCGGGGAACATTTCCTCTAGCTCTGGTGTTTTCCTTGGAGACCTCTCCATCTAAGCACTGACCAAGCTCCACCTGCTATAGCTTTAGAAAGATGACAAGGCAATAAATCAGAGCTGCAGAGGAGCAGGGTGGCTGTGGTGTTGTAGTTCGGCAGGAGGGCTGCCATACAGTGCCATGACAGCTTCCCACTTTGCTCTCTGCAAGCAGCAGTGCCTACATTCAAATCATACCCTGAGGCCAGTAAACAGGATCCCTCCCATGTGCCCACACCCTAGGGGGTGATGGGGAAGGGATACAAGTAGCCAGGCCACAGTCTCAGCTACAGATTTTCAAAATTAACATGGATGCCCCAGGCTTCTCCAACAGTCCATAGGACTCTACAGGTACCACCCTCCACAGATAAGCCCTTGCCATGGGTGTTGGCAATCTGTCTCCTGGCCTGTGGTCCTCCAGGATGGAGGCAACTGAGCAGTAAACCCCAATGTTCAACAGCACTGCAGCAGACAACCCCCATGGAACACTCCACATGTTCAAAGGTGCCACAGCAGGGGCATCTGCTGCCCACCCTGGCAGCCTTCCCCTCCCACATGACCCAGTACACACTGCACTCCCCCCAGTGCTTCTCAGACCATTCCCCTCCTCCTGAGAAACAAGAAACTTTGGAGATTTGGTGCCAAACACTGGAGGAGTCACTGGGTGACTCTCAGATGAGTTCAGGAGGCTTT
This sequence comes from Merops nubicus, assembly GCF_000691845.1. Lineage (NCBI taxonomy): Eukaryota > Metazoa > Chordata > Aves > Coraciiformes > Meropidae > Merops > Merops nubicus. Next base: position 67,159 of record NW_008620940.1, on the reverse strand, counting down.
TATCCAGCAGATAAGAAGTGTCAGCCAGTGGAGCTCTGCCCCACAACTGCTTCAGTGACAGACTCCTCAAGGCAAGGTTGGGGTCTTGACCTCTCCCTGGCAGACCCCCTTAGAGATTCTCTCCCAGGCACTTGCAGCCAGTGTACAGCTGCTGCCAGTTTCCAGGGAAATCTGGCCCTCTGCTGCCAGCAGCAATTTATGCACATTTGCAGGTGTGACACATTTGCTTCACATGACCTCTGGGAAGACAAAAGCACTGCCTTGAAAGTGTGTCAGTGATACCACTTAGCACTTACATTTTCTACTTCAAAGTGTTCTACCAGCATTAATGAAGTGAGCTTAAAAATAAGAGCTGAAAATACCCTAATAACATGAAAATATTGCCCTGAAACACGGATATAAGCAAGAAGGCAAGAAAGCCATTACAAAATGAGGACTTTTTCTTTTTTTTCTTTAATGAGCTGGCTTTGCCCAATCTATTTTAAATGTAGCTCATCTATTTAGCTGAAACCCTCCAGCCATTTCTGGAGAGTACTGTGCTGTGGCATATAGCAACTAGGCATGTAAAATTTCAGTTCCTGTGACCCTGATGGCCTGGAAGAATATAGTACTCAATTTAGGAAGATCTTAAATCGCTTCACTTATCACACCAGACTATCTTTTGAGACACGTAAATGTATGGTATGGAGTCCCTCAAAGTCCCTTCAAAGCCTCTGTTTTGAAGCACTGGGACTGAGGGACTCAGCTGAGATTTGACTAGGAGCTGTAGACAGTCAGAGGTGCAATTTCCTTCTGAAAGCATCATCAGGACACGTAACTGTGAGCAGATCAAACAGCTTTGAAAAAGCAGGCAAAATTGCCAAATCGAGTTGTCTCTTAAGTTAGTCTCCCACTGCTTTTAATGGGGTTAGGAGTTTGCCTGCTGGACCGAATTCCCAGCTCCACACTGAATTTACTGTAGTAGAAATCCCTTAATCTCTCCATGTTTCCTTCTCTCTGTGCTCTTTCCTATATTCTTATCTGTGGCTATGGATGATACTAAAATCTGCCTATATGGGTATTATGAGAACTAATTAACTGAGCTTTCAGTGAAACTTCAGCAGAAAAGGCAAATTTCCTATCTGGAGATGAAACACATAGAGACACACATGTATAGATATTTGTGTGTATAGAGATACATATATATATATATATATAAGATAAACCTATCACCTGCAAGAGCTTTCTTAACATCAAGGCTCTTCTCTTTGCCTTGTCTTGCTGTTGCAGTCCCGCTATTTTTAAATGCTGGGCTTTATGCCAAGCCAATGTAGGAATGTCAGGCAGGGAGTGGCTGAAAAAAAAAAAGGAAAAAAAAAAAGAAAAGACTGCCTTCTCTTTTTTTAATAGCATTTTTGTTCTGTAACTGTTGCTCCTGCCAGTCAGAAAAACTGCTTGGTTTTTAATGAAAAATCCTAACATCAACAAATTGCAACCCTCCCTTTCAACGCAGCCATGCCCTTTGAATTTAATGAAGCCTCAGGCAATGCATTATAACAGGCACGTGATAAGAGACACCAAAAATCTTACAACAAACACAGCCAATATCCCTCACTGGGCAGAAATAGCTCGGTACTAGATTGTCTGGTTTGGTATGAAGTCACTCGGGGCCACAGCCTGATTTGCCCCATCTGGGCTGAGATGTCACATCCTGGACCCACTGATGCTGGGAGAGCTGAACCCCTTTATAGCCACTGAGGGTCCTCTCACTGCACACCCTTCAATCCCCAGCTCTGGACAGAGGGGATGGCTGCAGGAAAAAAGTGAATCCCGAGGAAGGGGTGGAGGCATCTGGCAAAGACATTCCTGATGGGGTGATTCAGAGCACCCAGCAGGAGCTGAGAGGAGCCTGGGGCAAAGGAAAGAGAGAAGTTTGGGAGGTTTTCTTTCCTCCCAGAATAATTTCTCACAAGCTGTGTCAACTATCTGCGGTTAAGCAAATACTTGAAACAACATTTTCAGTTCAGAGGGAGAGGCAGCACCAGCTACCTTTGCTTTTGTTGTCTTGGGAGCTGCACCAGTCAGTGAGAGGAGACTGCCCAGCATTTTTCTGAATGGTCGCAGAAGAAAATGTCCTTTGACAACAAACACCCACAGCCCTGCCTGTAATGCAACAGCAGAGTCAAAGTCTGCCCTCTGCATCCTTATGGATGCTAACAGGGGATAACATGATGTCTCTGTGTTATTTAGATTCCCCTGTGATGGGCAGTGACTCTCAAGTGTCAGCAGATCTGCTTGCCACCTCTTTGGCTATGCTGGTGGTGCACAGTAGTTGGCTCCACTTACCATCAGCTTTCAAAGTGTTCATATGTATGGGGAGACAACAGTCGCAGATGCCTCCTGACTGCTGGTGGGCAAATATCAAGACAAATCTCATCTAACCTCAAGAGCCATACGGCTATAAACACAAAATGAAGCAATTGCAGTCCTGCTAGCGAGATTCACTGTTTCAAAGTAGCTGCATTTGACCTGGTCTGTCTTTCATTCCTTTTCTCTTCTGTACAGGTGCTTTGGCTCACTGACATTTTAAGAGAGGCAGTTTTTTATATTGTGTATCAGCTATAGCTGCTCTGGGTCTGAAGACCCTTGCTTGTGTCAGAGAACTGATTCCCTGCAGTGGTGCTGCTCTCTCATGAGCTTCTGCAGCACCTGTTTCCAGTGAAGTCTTAAACAACGAAAGACAAGGCAGTGCTTTATAGAAGACAGGGCTGGGATTCACAATCAAGTTATTGTGGTTTAATGTGTTTCTGTGCAGCAGCTGAGCCACACCAGCCAGCTGGGTTCATACCTTCAGCTTGCAGTAAATGCACGATTTAAACCACACGCTACCATAGCCTGAGTACGTCTCTGGTCGGATAGTCACAATAAATCGTTCACTTTCTTGAGCTCAGTAACTCCACCACGTAGCTGAGTCCTCCAGACACTTAAATGTTTAATTCTTGATTTCACCACTAACCATGGGTCATATCACCTCCTGAGGTTTCAAACTTCAAGGGTAAAACAGATATAACAGCAGTGCTTACTCAAAAAGACATTGTAGGAGCAAATACAATAAAGCCTGTGAGGTGTTGAGATATTCTGAATACCTCAGCTGGTGTGAGGGGTATTTTACACACACTGTACTGCTAAGAGGAATCAGAACAGCAGTGCTTTGCCTTTAGCCATTCACAGTGCTCCCTGCTATTTATACAGCTGTGGAACTGACAAACGACTTAGAGTCTTGTCTTTTGCTGCGGTAAATAGAAGCCAACAGGGCTGCATTGCTCTATGGGAACTGAGAAGCTGGACCATTTTGTTGCGTGTTCTAATGCGAACCTGCAAGTCACAATTCTTGTACCTAAGTATGTCCAGATATTCCAAAAAAATTCTACATGTATCTCCTTTGAAAGATGAAATTTTAGGAGTTGCTGTTATATATCCTGCATAAACAATGTGAAGGAAAACATCAAACATTTGGCAAGTGTACAAGTATACCAAAGGGAAATGTGGTGATTTACTGAGCTTTAATCAGTTCAAGATAATTCCATGAATTTTACACCTAAAGGACTTGGGTTTCTGTAACCGTTACCTGTGAGTAACGCTTGCTTCTGGCAAGTGATAATTAATTCTTAAATCATGAAGCTTCTGAGTTCCAGAGACCCCTGAGCACATTTGTATGAAGATTAGACATTGTTTCGTTTCTCCTTTTTTCTTTGAAGTCTTTTCTTCAAAGATTGCAGCTCGCTGTTCAGACTGCATAAAACCTCTTTTGACAGAGATTGCTTTTCTCTGCACTCGAAGAGGCTTTGGGTCTGACTCTGCACTCCCTTACTCCTCTCTGCACCCCAGTGAAGTGTATAGAGAGATGTCAGCACCACATCTCTGTGAGTGGGGAGGAGAATCAAACCCTTTGCCAAATACATCAAGTGAATTGCTCACCCCCTGTGGAGAAAATTTACCACATAACAATGCAGTAATTGATATTGATGGCGCAGGTTGTTCACATTTCATTTTTTTAGACACTTGTTTTCAGGGTTGTGAGAAGCCAGGTTACAGTGATCAAAGGTCGAAGCTTTAAGTTCCCTGTAAAACAACTTCCCCAGGGCTATGCCTAATGTGGGAAGAAATTAGTGGCGAGATTTATACAAGGCATGTATCTAAGCTAGAAAAGACCAAAGATGCTAACTTACAAGAGTGAGATTTTCTTCTTGTTTGCTTCCTTATGAATTGTAAGCAACTGTTCTGATGCTGAAGAAATTACTCCCTCCCCATTTTTTGCTGGAGTAGGAAGTGTTTGGTCCACAGCAAATGCAGCTGAACCCTTACATACACACCTTACATAAACTTCTTACTTCTCTCTCATCAAGCTGTGCTGTTCTTGATTTTGTCACAAAAAAAAATTTATTCTCTAATGAAAAAAAAAACCTGTGCAGTCAAGGAGAAGTTCTTGGGTTCTTTTTCTGTTCTGGGGAATTGGTTTCTGTCAGCTGAGTATAGGGGAAGGGAAGGGAAGGGAAGGGAAGGGAAGGGAAGGGAAGGGAAGGGAAGGGAAGGGAAGGGAAGGGAAATTGATTAATATAGTCTAGGAATTCATTTTATTTATTACTTGGGATAAATGATGCCCATTATTGAAAAAACTAGAAAACCAGGGTTTCGCCTTCATAATTCAGACCATAAGGATGGTTCTGTTATATGTGTAGCTGGACTCCAGGGTCTTAGTCTTAAATAGTAAAAGTCTTCAAATACCCTTACTCCTGCCAATACTCTCAGCTGTCTCCCTCAGTGACCACTTATCCCCATAACTTATGTGAGGAAGTCACTGCCAAGGTGAATAAAGGTTGCACCATCCAGATGAATTCTTGTAGATTTAAGTTTCTACTCAGTGTAATCACAGTAATGACCCAAGACTTCGGGAAAGAGCAAACAATGATCTATGGTCTGGCCAAAATCGACACCTTCCCATTCAGCAACAACATGGTTTAAGCCAAATCACTGCAAGTCACTGCAGAAGCCTTCACACTGAAAATACAGGCTGTATGTACAATGATTCAAGTGATACACAATTTACATAATGTCTTGCTCGTTAGCAGGTATCTTTGGGAAAAAAAGTTATCATTAAACCTCTGTTAGGCATGAGAAAATGGAATAAGTGAAGTGTCTTGCTCAAGACATCATGACCAATGACGGAATCAGAAATGAAGCCTGGAGAATTCACGTGTCATCTTCAAATCATCTTTTATGTTACAGTGCTTCCCAATTTATTGTCCTAACTGGTCTATTCATTCTCAGTCCTCCTGAGCACCCTTGAGAGTTTGCTCTCATGTCATTTCATAGTGCCCAGCCTGGTGAAGGAAATTCTGACTCTCATTCCAAGTCTTTTTTTTTATTATTATTATTTCCCCAAAATTCAAGGCACAGACCTGAAATATTGGTCCAGTTCTTGGAAACTGGCACTGCAAGCCCCATATGCCTCCATCACTCACTCTGACCATGAGCAGCACTGCCCCATGGTGATCCAACATGCCAGACCAGCAAGTGCAACTGCACCAGCAGATTTCTCTCCAGGGGCCACAGGCCAGATGACAAAGAGCCAGGAGAGGAGGTTTATAGCTGAATATCTTTGCCCAAGGGAAAGCAGGCCAAAGAATACAAAATTTCAGCAAAGGGCATGTTGCCCTTGATTGAGTGGAGAAGGGCCTCTGTTGGCTGGAAACCCAGAATTAACAACAACAACAACAAGAAAATTAGTAAGGCTTGCCAGCTGGGGAGAGACATCTGGCTAGTGATCAGAGGGGCCTGTGAGTCAATTAATCCATCTCCGAGCTGGATTAGCACATTGAAACATGCTTCCCTTCACTGCTGCAGAGGGACCTGTTGAATGAGCTGTAAAGATGAATGGAACTACAGAAATTTCATTTAGATGAAGAAAAATGGCTCTGAAGTAGTGGGTGGGTGGTTTTTACATGCCTTATGTGTTGCAAGAATTAAGCACAACTCAGAGAATTTGGGGCATGAGGCAGGAGATGAAAGCCCTTGAAATAAAGATCTGATGGATTTAAAATTTGTATCCAGATACCTGCCTATTTACTCCTCGTGCTGATAGCATGCCCAGGAAAAAGACTCTGGAAACACAGAGCAAGATAAATAACTCTTTGAGTCCATTCTTCCCCAGCTATGTTATATCAAGTTACTGTGAGTGTCTCTGCAGAAGCTGCTCCCAGGCTCTTCTGCTGTTATCCAGAATGGCAGGACTGTTGCTCAAAGACATCACCCTCCATTTCACTCTGGAGAAACTGAGAGTCAGCCTCCACCTTCTGTCATTCCTGATCAATGGAACACGGTCGCCTTAGATACTTTTCAGATCATCAGACATAGGACTTGAAGGGACCTCTGTGGTCACTGAATTCAGTTCCTGCTGTCATGGTCATATAAGTTCATGCATGTCAGGTCATATAATCCTTTCCGTGGATTTCTTAAGCTCCCCTTTCAATTTTGATTTTTTTGGCTGTTGTCCTTGCTATCGGAAGGCTTTTCCAAAACTTGATTCCTTTGCTGTTTAGAAACTTCTTTATAATTTCCACTGTCTGTTTATTCAAGACCAGGTTATAGTCATTTGTTCTTGTTCCAGAAATGTCTTTTAGTTTCCTTCTTCCTGAATACTCAACCTCCTGAGGTGTCTATGGATAGCTGCCAAAAGCTTCAGCTTTCCTTTTACTCAGCTAAGTAACTGAAGCCATGTTGCTCTCCTCCTTTAAAACAGGCTTACCTGTTTATTGTATTAGTAATTTCCTGCACCTATTCCTGATTCAATTATTATTTTCACAATAATACACGGATTACACACAAGTTTTAAATGGTATTCAGTGCAATGGCACCAACACTGCCTTACAACTACAGAAAATACCCTTTCTGTCTGCACCCTGGCAGTAGTATTCACTGAATGGGTGCTGCATGTACCCAAGTGGTCTCCTCCCATGTTTTCAGCGAAGGAGCTTCCAGCTTTAGGAAAGTGTGAGGAATTTCTATTAGCATTTGGGAAATTACACTGGAGTCCTTTTAGGAAGAGACATGAGTTTCCTCATTCAGGAGAGGATGCCCAGGAACAATCTTGATGCAGCTATTAGCAAAGCAAATTCAGTGCTAGGAGGCATCAGGCAAGATTTCTCTAGCAGAAGTAGTAAGGACTGTCTTTGTGTGTTATGACTAAGCTACACAGTGCCAGTGAAAAATCCTAGACAATATAATCTGATTGCCCATACTGTGAAATTGCTGGAACAGTCCCTGGCATAGTTCTGACCTGAATCACAGAGTTCTTTTAGGACATGACACTGTTCCAAATAATTCTTAGACATGGCTTGGGACTCAGCAAATAGCAGGGACCATTCACCATATGCATTTTCAATGTGGGCACCCTATTTCAGAGGTTAAGTGGGGTTAGCTATATGGGTGCACACCACTATGGGCCTAATGATCTCATTGCCTGAGAACAGTCCCACATAAATTTAATCTATGAGGCTAGACATAGCTGGAGACTAGACATAGCTATTGAGTCTACTGTACAGCTCTTCGTCTGAAGGACTGTGCACAGTTCTGATCATCCATATTCATGACAGAGGAGCTCAAAGGCTGCAAGTACAGCTCTTAAACAGTGACAGACACCAGAATACGATCATTCATATCACTTAATGGCTAACACAGTTCCTGGCTCTTGCATTTTGGTCGAGATAACTCTGTCAAGACAACTCCTGGGAAGAGACTGAAGACAGTATCAGCCTGTTCAGCATTCACAACAGACCCTTGGGATGTGACCGTCCGGTTCTGGAGTGCCAGAGATTTTTGGTGTAAGAGCACAATGCAGCTGTACCAGGTGGTATCTGGATCAGAGAGTGGCCCATGACCTATGCTGCTAATCTAATTGCAGTCAGATATAGAGAAAGGCTATTTGGGCTATCATGAGAATGCAGAATTAACTCTATGAGAGCACGTTAAACAGATTTTGAATGCTTTTGATAAAATCACCTTTACACTCAAGGAGATTTTTATGTGCAGAAACCGTCCACAGCCCCTGGGAAATTGGTCCTCAACTCCTTTAACTGGAGCATCCCAAATGATTTCAGCTGTCACATGTCATGTCTGAGAGACAGTGAGCTTTGACATAATATGTACCTTCAAACAGATGCAGCACTTCCGAGGTAGGCAATGACAATTGCTGAGCATGATTTCCTTCCCAATAAATACAAAAACTCCACAGGCGGCAGTCAAAAAACATTTACTGTCTTTTAAGACATTTCATATGAATCCCCTTCTTCCCTCTGTTCCTCTGTTATCTGTCTCCTCTCTGAAGAAAAGTACCAAAGTAGATAAGTTTGAAATAAGAATTTTAACTTGAAATGCAGATAGATAACAAATAGAAGAGAATCTGAATTTATGGGCTTTATGTAAATATACCTAAACTAACTCTTACAGCTCCTCAATTTAATGAAAGGACTCCAACTTGTCTTGTATCACCAGTAAGGAATATGGCACTTATAGGGATGGAGGAATGTGCCTGCAGTCACACTTGACACAAAACTGTGTATTCAGTTGAGAGTTCCTGCTCATGAGCTCATATGTTAATGATGATGAGAAAAAAGAGTCAATTAGGAGAGCTCTAGGAGCATGAAATAGCTCTAAATGACCCTTTATAGCTAGCAAGTCATGTTCCTTCAATATGGCACAACAAGAGACATGGGGAAGGACCAAGGAAAGACAAGTCTGGTCAAGGCGATTGTCACTCATTTAATATCTGTCAGCTGAAACACTGCAGGTATTTGCTGCCAGCAGACACAAACCACCAGCGTTCGCTATCTCAGAAAGAAGCAGTTCCTCATTCCAGAAGGAAAAGCAAATGGGTGTTTTAAACCCACCTGCAAACTGCCCTGACCTTATACCCACGTGTAAGAGAGTCTGTGTATTATAAAAAGAATGTTGTTTAAAGAGAGATTATCAGCTTGTTTAAGAGCATGTCCAACAGAAGCTCTGGGAATAATAAGGAAGTGTTCAAAGCAGATTGCTGCTTCATTCAGACGTGTCAAGGAGCTGATCCAAAGACACCCAGGAACTTTAAAAGGCACTGGAGCAGGTTTATCAGTTTCTAGAACCTATAGCAGCATAGCTGTTAGTGTTTTTGTGTGACATCCTGTAAGAAAAAGCACTAGCATTTGGCTTGCTCAGGAGAGATTTCACCATCTGTTATTGTAGAGACCAAATAATGATACAAAAAAAAAAAAAAAAAAAAAAAAAACACACCAAATAAGTGAAAACCTCTAAACCTCTATCACTGTCACCATTTCAAATTTAGTGAGGTCTTAAAATATTCCTGCACAGGTAGAGGATTTTGCTGGAGGAGAATCAACAGAACAACAGGCTCAATTACATCCAAGTTTCCTGAGTAAGATCTGTCAAGCAACTCCAATCATCACGTCTGTAAGTGAGTGTGAGTAATGGGTTTTATTTAAATTCATGTGGTATTTACTACCTACACCCAGACAGATAATGGACAGATAGCACAACAATGATCAACAAGTGTCTACCACTTAATTCTGGTTTTATTCTGCAGCTTGCCTGCCTTCATCTGTCTCCCCTTCTGAAGGAGTAAGCACGTTCCTTCTGTCTCAGATGGAAATGCAATGGTCTATTAAGAATTCATTGCAAGTTCTCCGTTTTCCATCCAAAATCATGACAGTGATGCAAAAGAATAAAATTTCACAGTATTTTGTTTCCAAAACCATTCACCTCCATGCATACATATTTAGCTTTCTGCATTTGCAATTTCCCCCCAAAAGACACGGTGAACTACTGAACTTTATAAGTAGCAAATACAGAATTTAGGGTGTCTAATTGCCTTAGTAAATACAATAGGTGCTAAGTATGGTGGTAAAGGCACAGCATCCTAAGAAATATTGAAATAATCTGTTGACTTGCTGCAGTTCTATTGATTTCAGAAACACAAAGAGAATATGCTGAACAGGAGGAAAAAAACCATTAAGTAGCATCACGTGGATGCAGTAGTAAAACATCCTACATGCTCTCATCACTGTCAGCTTCCTGCAGGAAGAAAATATGTGTTTAGCCCTGAAAACTACCTCCTTTCAATATGAGCATTGGTGCACATTCACTTGCTGTAGCTATCTGAATTCCTTTGGGTTTAGTGAAGCTGTCAAAACCTTGCAAGTGCGAATGTTGTTGTGTAAGTAAAATTAATGACTCTTTTACTGCTTCCCATAATTTAAAGCTTTAAATGAGTCTTATTGCTGGGGGAAAGGGGAGGAGGAGTGGAGGGGCTGTCAAAATGGAATTGTAAATCTTTCAGCATTTAAAATCTTAGACCTGATTGACCTCAGGACGGTGCTTCAGACCAGCATTTATCTTGGTGCTGTAAAGCAAGCAAACTATCTTTACCCAGGCATGAATCCCACTCTGCAATCTGTTATAACTAACTAGGGTATGAGGCTCAAGTGGAACGCTCCAGTCAAGCAAGTAAACATCGAAAAACAAACAAAAGCATTTGCATTTGTATGCATTTGAGGGATCAAGTGTATTTATAATTGCTCTTTGAGCTTGGGTAAGTGTTGGAGTAAAGGCACAGTAATGTGAACACAGATGTCAGTCAGTTATTAAATAATTTTTAAATATACAAATAATTACTATCAATAATAACTTGTGTTTGCCTGAGTGGTGTGTGCTGAGGTTTCAGCTGATGCTTGTCATGGTATGAGGTCACAGACTAAGCTTTGTTTGAGGGGAGGGCTTCCTCAACGCCCAGATCCACACTGTGGGATGCTCCCAGAGCTATAGGCTGGCTATTTTCAGTACAGTGCAGAGGACTCCCCAGCAACATCCTGCGTATGGCTGCAAGGTGAAGGCTGGCTTCAGAGAGCAGTGTCAGCCTGCCAAGCACCACTGCCTACATGCTGTTCATCTATGCTAGTGGCTCTATCAGGGTCATTTAGACTCAGACCAATAGAAGTTATTGACACCCTCATACTTCGTCTGGCCATGCTACACTCCCTCCCAGTCACTGGAAAAGCTCTCCAGAAAGGACTTTGGAGCAGGAGAAAATCCTGAGGGATTTGCAGACCTAGATGCTCTGCAACTCCCTCAGGATTCTCCTAAGGAACCTGCATGTGCCCAGAAAGAAGAGGGAGCCCTGGGAAGATGTCTAGCTTATGACTTTTTCTCTACATACTAACAGTAGAGATGACTCCAAATTTCTTATTTAATTGTTTTTCCATTAATCCATTCAGAGGGTGCAGGTGATGTAAGTCTCTGTAAAATATCGCTTGTTTTACTAGAGTGTGTGCTCCTAGTTCTTGCCTAACGTACCAACATACCCTCTCACAATCTAGGAAAATCTAAGGAAAACAATTACTCCTTTTAAGATATGTCACAATGCTGAAGTTTGGTCTGCGGGATCTTGCCAGCTGAATGAAAGCTGGCTGAAGCCTGGAGAGAATGGGATTAATGTTGCTATCCAATGGGGCCAAATTTCTGCCACCACCAGAGGCACACCTAATTTAGCTCCATGCAAAGAACAGAGTGTACTCACTTAGCAGACTACCACTCACTGGAGGAGCGTATAACATATTACAAGCACGATTTCTTAGAACACAACTGCAAGGTCACAAAGCAATGTTATCCATGTTTCACCTAAGCACAACGAAATGAGCCAAAGACAGAGATAAGACTGGAACCAAGTTTCAGTGTATTGTTTTACTTACTAGACTGGAGCTCTTCCAGCAAATGGAAAGGGATTTTGTCTATTATATTGTGAGGCAAAAGCTAATAAACAAAAGTCTCATAGGTTTTAATGAGGTGACTGCAGGAAATATGGGATGTACATGGCATTTCCTAAGAGATTAAGGAAGTCAGTCTTTAAAGTAAAGATTGTCATAATGTCGAACATTGCTGAAGGACACCTTCATAGAAATTTCCAGGACTTTCTCCTTCTCATAAACAAAGAAACAAACAAAACTATTCAATGCATTTTGAGTGGTTCTGATCCAATGTTGCAGAACTCTTTTCTTCTGGTTCTACTACTGGCTATCCAGTCATACTGAAATTCATCACCTTCCTGGACAAATAGCTTTGTAAAAGGTTAACGCTGGAATGGGAATTAAAGTTTTTGTGGAGAAGCAAATAAGCTTTGGGTGATGAAGACCTGAAAAAGAATTTTGGCACCCTAAATAGTGTCTACTTTTTTTCATCCATATCAGTCTTACAACAGAAACCACTTCTTGTGAGCTGACTGAGCTATACTGAAGGTAATACCCCACTGCCTCTAGCTTCTTGTTTCTTCGTTGCTCTCAGACACTGATGATCTCTGAGAGTTAGATCCTGGCACTGGGAAGAAACTGACCTTTGCTTTTTATGCCATTGATTCACACTGCACTTGGTTTTTTCCCCACAGCTTCTTATTGGCAAAATAGAGGGATGACAGTTATCCTCAGTCATAAAGGGATTTGTATGTGGTGCAGAAGTAGAAAATATTCTTGTTTATTAGTTCAGCTACCAAAAAGGAGAGAGCTGTTCATAACTCCATGAAAAAAATATTTCTGAGTGCAAAGAAAATGAGGTGTGTTGCAGGTTTACTTCCCTTTTGCCTTGCTGAGCCATCTGGGATACTAACAGTCCCCAAGTGAAGATCATGCCATTGCTTTAGACCCACGGCATGCACTGAAGCACAGCTAATGCTCTCCTGTAATTGTTTCCTGAACGTTGAAAGCAGCTAGAAAGCCCATATGTAAGCATACATATATATTCTCATTGCTACTCTTAAGCTGATGGAAATTTTACAAATTGCTTACCCAGTCTGGAACTGTATTGCTTCCAACCAAATATCGGTGCATTGATTTGAGCAGCAGATCTAGGAGCTGAAAATGGGCTCTTTGAAACAGCAGGCTTAACAGCTGAAAGCATCAAAGCTCCGAGCCTCTATGCTGGCCAGTTGATTAGTTTTCTTCTCCGTGGCTCCTGAGATGCAATAACAATAACAAATTCCTAGGTGAGTCCTGTTGACCTTTAAGTATCCATTGAGAAAGTTTGTACCTTCTGTCAGAAATGAAAATAATCAGTTGGTGTACATGTGTGGACCTCGAATAGGGATCTTAGTATGGTCCATGTGCTCATTTTGCAGATCTGTTTGTTCCTTTACTCAGTATGTTTGCAATAGGGGCCAACCCACATTTGCAGCAGTCACCCAGGGCATGCACCTGGCAAAACTACTTCAGTTCACTTGCACGTTTGTCAGATAAACTTGTACTCTAGACAGTGAATGGGCAACCTAGGCAGTTGAGGGGCAGTGGACACAAACTAGAACACAGGAAGTTACACTTCAGCATCAGGGAAAACTTCTCTCCTGTGAGGGTGCCAGAGCCCTGGAGCAGGCTGCCCAGAGAGATTGTGGAGTCTCCTACTCTGGAGACTTTCAAAATCCACCTGGACGTGTTCCTGTGCAACCTGCTCTGGCGGGAGGGTTGGACTAGATGATCTCCAGAGATCCCTTCCAGCTCCTACCATTCTGTGACTGTGAATACAGGTTTGTTCATATATGTGAGGACAAGATCCAGCTCTACATCACATACAGATATATTTTAAAACTCTCTGGCTTTCTTACTACAACTACTTAAATTCAATATACTTTGTACCAGATCTATCAAATAAGAGAGAGAAGGAGGGAGAAATTTAATTTTTCCACTGGAAAAATTATGGATCTTTGTATTACAATTCTATGCCTTCCTATATTACACTCATATTTAATTTAAGATCTTAAGTGCTTCTAAATAACATCCTAAGATTCAAGTTAAAGTACAAAATATTCATTCAGGATGAATTAATAGTTCTGAATAGCTGGAATGAGAAAAAAAAAGATTTTAATGTTAGCAGTGGTCCAGATCGATCAACAAGATAACTATGATGCTGCAAATGGAGTCTCCTTCACTGGTATTTAATTTGGTCATTGTACTGCACAGTGGTTTATTCCCTATGATACTATACCTGGATTTGATGGGTGGACTGTTTGGTGGATAAGGAATTGGTTGGATGGTCATATACAGGGAGCAGTGGTCACTGGCTGGATGTCCAGATGGAGAAGGGTGACAAGTGGTGTCCCTCAGAGGTCTGTGCTGGGAACAGTACTGTTTAATATCTTCATCAATGCTACAGACAGTGGGATCAAGTGCACCCTCAGCAAGTTTGCAGATGACACTGAGCTGAGTGGTGTGGTCAACATGCCAGAGGGACGGGATGACATTCAGAGGGATCTGGACAAGCCTGAGAAGAGGATCCATGTGAACCTCATGAGGTTCAATAAGGTCAAGTGCAAGGTCCTGCACCTGGGTAGGCACAATCCTCTTTATCAGTACATGCTAGGGGATGATGTGGTAGAGAGCAGGGCTGCAGAAAAGGACCTGGAGGTACTGGTGGACAAAAAGCTGGACATGAGCCAGCAATGCATGCTCGCAGCACAGAAGGCCAATTGTGTAGTGGGCTTCATCAAAAACAGTGTGGCCAGAAGATCAAAAGAGGTGATTCAGCCCCTCCACTCCACTCTTGTGAGACCTTCACCTGGAGTACTGCATCCAGCTCTGGAGCCCTCAACGCAAGAGGGACATGGACTTGTTGGAGCAAGTCCAGAGGAAGGCCACAGAAATCATTAGAGGGCTGGAACACCTCTCTTATGAGGACAGGCTGAGAGAGCTAGGACTGTTCAGCCTGGAGAAGAGGAGGCTCCAAGGAGACCTTATGGTGGCCTTGCAGTACCTGAAGGGAGCCTACAGGAAATCTGGAGAAGGACTGGTTACAAGGGCATGTAGCAGTATGATGAAGGGCAGTGGTTTTAAAGATGATCAGGGTAGATTTAGATTAGACATTAGGAAGAAGTTCTTTACTATGAAAGTGGTGAAACACTGGAACAGATTGCCCAGAGGTGGTGGAGGCCCCATCTCTCAAGACATTCAAGGTCAGTCTTGATGGGGCTCTGAGCAACCTAATCTAGTTAAAGCTGTCCCTGCACACTGCAGGGGGCTTGGACTAGATGACCTCTGAATGTCCTTTCCATCCCAAAGCATTCTGTGATTCTGTGCTTACTGTCCTAGTTCAAAACAGTCTGTGAGTACATAAGAGCTCATAGTTCAAGTCTATAACGCTTCTGACTCAATGAACCAGTGGAACCAGTTGAAGATATCATGTTGATTCTAACAGATGTTGATTTAGCAACAGGCATAAATACTTAAATTCATCTTGGAAAACTATTTTCTTTCAGTGTAAGAGACCCCTTCAGTGGTGCCTGTTGCTACATTTGTCAAACATTTATCATCATGTGGCTCTCTTGAGCCATGGCTGAATGGAAATGTAGGGTGTGGTCTGCTTGAGCCTCAGACTAAGGTGAACTGAATGTATGCTGAGGGTGAGATTTCAGCCAGGAATTGTGTAAGAGGTACAAATGGAAATGGAGGGATTGCTGCTTTGCCATCTAAATGAAATTCTAACGAGGTTTTATTTGAAAAGCAATTGCAGTTGCTTATGCTTGGAAGCAGGACACTGAGAATGAGCCCAAGAGTTGTTTGGCTGAGGCTCTTGCTAAACCTCTGGGAATATCCAGAAGCTGGGCTGTTAACAGCCCTTCAGCATAATCACTGCTTACACACACCGAGGAAAACCTTCTTAAGAGACCACTAGCTGAAGCCCGTAAAGAGTCTGCCCTCACTGAAAACACTCGAGCCTCTCAGTGCTTCTAGTGCCATCCAGAAAAGTCCCACACAATAAAAGAGGAGGCTGCATTGCTTCACTGTGTCTGCTTGGGACCAGCTTATCCATGCAAAGAATGATAAAAGCAGAGAGGCAAAGCCAGAATTTTATTGCAGTTGCTGTTCTCAGCAGCCAGCCATGGTAGGGCAGACCACCAGAAGAGTCTCTTCTCCGTTGTCAGCACAGTGAAGCAGAATGAAAGAAGAAAATCCTGCCACTGGAATGCTAAGGGCACCTAAAGTGTCTCGCAGCATACAAACAACCTGGGAGAAAGAGGCTGCTAGCATGGAGAGAGAGAAGGCTTGGAAGAGGAACACAAATAGATTGCAAGTGGAAACAAGGAGTGGGATATGTCTGAGAGCTGCTGAGAGACTGAGCTGAGCAGTAATCAATGAAGGGAACATATCACACACTGGAAAAATGGAAATCCTGGGACTTTCAATCCTATTGTAAAAAGCAGAGCATCTTAACTACAGAGCACCAAGTTAACTCACCAAGTTCATGCTGTAGTAACTGGGGCACACTGCAAAAATAATACAAGCATTTATCTGTCATGAATGCAAGCTTATAGATTGATAGATCATTTGAACTGTATGACTGTATTATGCATTTGCCATTAGCCTTCATCTTTAGCCATGCTGACAGAATCAAAACCCATATTTATTACACTTGGTGGGTTTTAATCGACTTTGCATTTTCCTGTGAGTGGAGTTGGAACAGAGATAATCTGCAAAGGAAACTGACAATCTTCCAGTTTATTCTGGTTTATTCATACTTTTCAAGAAAAACAAGCCGAAGAGCATATCACAGATGTATTCTCCTGTAAAAGCTTTATGTAAGAGTTGGAGGAGAATAAACTAGCATTAGCCACAGAAGAGAGAAAGATGCAGTGAAAGAAAAAAAAAAAAA
This sequence comes from Merops nubicus, assembly GCF_000691845.1. Taxonomy (NCBI): domain Eukaryota; kingdom Metazoa; phylum Chordata; class Aves; order Coraciiformes; family Meropidae; genus Merops; species Merops nubicus. The sequence goes on along the minus strand of NW_008620940.1, from coordinate 50,446 downwards.
AAAAAGCTTATCCTCTGGGCTTGATGAAGAAAACAGCTCAAAGCAAGCAAATCAATGATTCCAGAATGAAACTGAAACACTACCCATAGAGAGATTTTCAAAATGTGTGTTCCTCCTATTTCATATGGCACAACTCCTACTCACAGAGGGGTACCTTTTTGTACTAAAGCACGTAGGAGCCTGACAGTGATGTGACAGAGGCACTGGTCTTTAGCTAGATCAAAAAGCTAAGAGTGCATGAAGGGGAATCCTTCTTATCTAGACATCTTTGTTGTAGCTGTCTGCATGTGAACTAGCTGACTTAATGTGCATTTCATCAATACAGTCAATAGAGTGTAGGGTGTGATTCAACCTAAAATAGATGCCCCCTTTTGGTGAAATTAATTGTGTGCTGACCTCTTTTAGCTACACTGACCTCATTGACTAAGTGGGAGTCTGAACAGAGATCACTCGATGCAGAAAACTCTATTGTCTGGCTCCACAGGCCCTCTTCACTGGCAGTGCAGGGAAACACATACGGCTGGATGCAGTTTATTTCATCCTATCCCAGTGTCCAAAATATATTAGATGAATTATATCCTATAATTGACTAATTCCAGGAGTAAAACTGTGCTATTGGCTAATGTAACAGAAGGAGAGATTCAAACGCTAGGGCCTGGGACATTACAAGGATAGAGGAGGGCTCATAGCATGCTCTGGTCTTTTGAAGGCTGGTTTCCTAAGGAAATAGGTCTTATGCAATTACATTAGCTGTCAGTTCCAGTGAAGTTTGAGTGCTAGCCTCTTTCAACAAAATTATACAAAATACAGGCCTCAAAGACATTATTTTGTTACAGGTTTTTGCTTTGAGGAGGGGAAAGGGCTGGGTAAAGGAATGGAGAACAAGATTAAAATCCCACTGAAAAAGGCTGAAGAGTGAGCATAGCCATAATAGCAGACACTGGGGAAAGGCATAGGAAAATAGTTTCAATAATCTCACTTGCTTGGGTAGGCTATACCACTGTTGTAACCATCAGCTGAAAAACACCAGACAAGAAATCTGCCTTGGAAATACTAGCATGCCCTGGCTTTATACAACATCAGAAGGAAAACATACAAGCTGAGACTCAAAGGTCATCTGAGGATAGCCTGGTTTTGAATGAAATCAGTGGAAGGTTAGTTCTAAATTCAGTTAACCCTGATTTCACACCTTGTAGCTTTGTTTTAAAGAGGAAAGCTGCAGGCAGGGCACACTGAAAGCATTCAGTAGCTCATCCAAGTCAGTGAGAAATCCTTAAGTCAGGATGACTGACCATCTCTGTCGCCTGTTTCTTCTGCCCGAGGTACCTTCATGTGCAATATGAATGTTCTGTGAATGTCTGTTCTGCAACCCACTAGGACGTATTGAAAACATGCAGCATGTGATAAAGCAATTGTAGGCTGTTACTCAACTATTGTCTCAGTTTTATATTGGAGAGACTCTGTAGGATTTACCATTTTACATATTGCCACCTGCTTTCACAGGACTCCACCATTTTTCATGTATGTTTTCTATTCCTGTGTGTAATAGGAAAATGCAGGGGATATTGGCCACTCAGATTTTGCCTTTTTTTGCAGAACAGCATGCCAACACCCTCTGTGGCCAGACAGCTGGGATTGAGCTCTGAAGGGAGGACATTTCACAGCTTGTTACCAAATTAAGTGTAATGATCCTAAAAGAGCATAAGGTCACTTAATTAAAACTCTGTGAACTGCAGCTCTTATCCCCTGCAAATTGTTATGCATTTTAAAGTTATAGGATTTTATCAAAGCTACAACTCTACCCTAGAAAATGAATTATAAAATTTCCCCTCAAGATTTTCACATTTATGGGATTTTCTCCTTCCACGGTTCCCAGGTGCTATCAGTGAAACCCCCAGAATTTGTCCCCAGGCTCAGCAATGATCTGACCTGCCACCAAGCTACTGCTGAAACAGAGACACTTCCAGATCTCTCACTTGCTTCATGATTTATCTCCTTTCTCAAAGACACCTCTGCATTTC
>NW_008620940.1:16109-48394 GCF_000691845.1 Merops nubicus | reverse complement strand
TTTAGGGAACTTCTCCTCCTAGAGCCATGGGGCTGGCACAGGGGCAATACCAGAGGCCAAGCCTCCTCACATCCATTTGCTCCTCACGCATCTGCGTGTTGGGAAGAACAGATGATCTGCAGAGATTGCTCTTCTCCATCATCTTCCTGCACTGTGAAATCACCTGTGGATCTAGAAAAATATGCCCTCGAGAGGAATGCAGTCTGGATCACAATCTGGCATATACTTTCCCTTGCCTACTTTCTTGTCATGCACCTGGTCTTGTGGGTTCCCAGCTCACAATTTTCAATCACTGTTCATCAGAAGAATTTGGAACAATTACCACAGTGTAACATTCATTGTGTGTCCATTCCTGTGGTTGGTAAAAATGTTGGCAGACGTGGAGGTTCTCCCCGATCAAAGCCACAAAGTGCAAGCAAAGCAATGAGAACCCCACCTCTGGTTCAGTTTTGTTAACAAATACAAGTAGTGACTCTTGGCTGTTTCCTGAATTCTTTAATGGGATTATTATTCATTTATGCAGGCCTCAGTGAAATTTAGGATACAAGTATTAACCTTAAATTGTGATGAGAATTGTAATAACAAGAAAGCTTGTTATTACAAGGCACAGAGGCCACACAGGAAGAAAATTCAGCCCTGGCCCTCCCAAAATAAAACAGAACTCCTCCTGGAGAGAGACAAGAGTACATTCCTAATGTCAACTGTACCTTCCAAAAAATAACAAGCTTCTATACAAACTGCTATATAAAACAGTTTTAACTCTTCCTTGACCAAATCTCTCTGTCTGGCTCCAGTGACAGATGAAAGGAGGACAGCTAGGAGTTATATTCATCCTGATCAGCTTTAGGCTTCTGATGGAGGTGGTGAAATTAGGGTTGTTTTCACACTAGCCTCCTGTTTTCTGCAGGAGAGGCAGCACCTGCAGAGCGTATTTCATCCCACCCAGGACAGGACTTGCCATTTGCAGGTTCTTATCCCCGTGTCTAAAATCAGATCTGGACTTTTGTCTTAAGTGAACAACCTTGGAAGTTGTCTTCTCTCTCCTAACTTTCATTCAAGCACATTACCTTTCCAGAATATGAATGTGAGGTTATCAAACAAGGATGGAAGAGGCAGGATCAAACAAAAAGGTGGTTTTGCCGTGGAAAAAAAGCTGTTTCTCCTAGCTAAGCTCCAGAACTGTATTTCGAAGTTATGGAGGTCATTTGGTGGAAGGTAACATTTTCATGGGTTCAAAGGGGAAAATAACAAACTCATATTTTTGGTTAATAAATTCTAAGAAATCACATCCAGCATGTGAAGCTCCTGGGCTATCAGCTATAGGAAATATAGAACTTGTTCATGGATAATAGCACATTGCATTTGTCCAGTTTTTCCTCATTTTCGTAGGCACTAGCTTTAATCACTGCCAGAAAAGGATATAGGGAAGGTGGGCTGCTGACCTCACGCAGTGCAGCTGTCCATAATCCCTTTACAATCCCTGGACCAAATTAAGGTCCAGATCCTCTCTGCTAGCGTGTTCTTGTGTTCCCAGGGAAGTTGATCAAGAGACACTAGTTTCCACAATCTGCAAAACAAAGTTTAATTCAGTAAAGTCTCACGGCCCTGTGCTTTGTAAACTGATTATGAGATATAGAGAGCTTAAATTGCTGTCTCACATCTGCAGCACTCCACAGAGATAGAGCAAACCTGCAATGCAGCCTGTGCCCGGAGTAAATTCACAGCCTACGTTTCCTAGAGAGGGAATTCCTTGGGAAGACACAGTCTTCACACATACTAGTCCAGGGTGGATCTCTCCCTCATGAAGTTTTCCAATGACCCTGAGCCTATGAGGACATTTAGTTTCCAGACTGGCCAGCCACAAGCATTAAGCAGCTGTTGAGCACCTCAGCAACATCTTGACAGCAGAAGCCCCTGACTCCATCAGCTCTGAGCTCACAACTTACTGCCTACCCATGTGCTCCCTCCCTCCTGTAGGACAGGAGGCAGTGGATGGTCACCACCCGTACCCTGCCTATGTCTATCATGCAAATCTGAGTATCAACAAAGCAGCTCTTGCCAGCCAGCAATGAATGGTTCCTATATGCATGCCTGCCTTCTTGTCATTCTAGATTTTACCCTAGATTAGGGAACTACCTTAATGGTTTCATCTTAGAAGCAGTTTTACTCTGCTCACCCCAAATTGCTTTTCCTCATATTATTAACAGGATCCAAAACATATATAACCTCCACCTTCCCAAGAGTAAATCCACTCCTGGGCTGCTCAGCTGCAAACAGAACCTTTTTTTCTGTCCATAAGTGCCCAGTCTTCCAGCCTGCTTTCGTTCCTAGTAGTTTTGGCATCCTTGTGCACTAGTTGTGTCTCTGGAGTTTGAGAAAAGATTTCCCAAGGACTTTTTATGAAAAAGGAGCTTGTTGGACAAATTATCTCTCTCTGAATAGTTTTTGCCAATTAGTCTGCTTTATCCAAAGCGTAAAGAATGAATAAAGGACATCTACACCTTGCCTTATATAATATGTGGCCATATGTAAGTACAGAGGAGAAAGTCAACACAGCTTTAAAAAGACATGAATTTCCTAAATTCAATAGGAATTCTTAAGAATAGGAATTATTCATGTTGCCCTTTCCTCTGCTCTACCATCATGGCACCATGGAGTGGGTCCTCACAAGGAGAAATGTCACAGACATGCAATGTGATTTGTCCTACAACTCAGTCTCTAGGAGTCCTGATGCAGAACACTAGCACTGTTCCTGTGTCTTTCCTGGCCTTCATTAGCAAGGAATTCACCCCTCATGCTATTAGACCATGAAGTATTTTAGCAGAGGTATTGAGGACCAGGGATGGACTGCAAATTCAGTTCTATGACCAATCAGATGGCAGAAATGCCATTTGTTGTCAGCACGGAGAAGAATTAAGACCAAGCCAGCATCAGAGAAAGCTGTTTCCTGTGCCACGCTGAGCAGAAGGTGCCAGCCCATGGGTGGCAAGGTCCTCAGGGTGTCCTGGAGCAATCTGCAACAGGAGGCACAGTGGGCCATCAAACCTTGGGTTTATGCAGAACACCGTTGCATCTCTTCTTCCATAATTTGTACTAAGTGTCTCTCTAAATTTTGAGTTAAGCAGTTGTTACCATAGCGATGGCCATTAGAGAGGGTGAGAGAAGGCAGCGAGTATGTTGGGGTTGTGAGGTTTCACATAAAATTCTATACTCATGTACCTACCCTGTTGTGGAGCTGCAAGAAAGGAGCCAAGCAAACAGCTTACACCAGATCTGGGGGGTGGACAGAGGATATGGAAAAAGACTTGGCTTGCTGCAGATCTGGGGTGTTTGTTCCAGGATGTACCTTCACCTACAAAGAGCTGAAAAATGAATCTGAGTGGTGACTGACATATTTCATTTCATACTGGTTAAATTCATTCCCTTGATCAGGACAAGGCATGTCTGTTATTGCCTTTGTAGGATATGTCTTTGCAGAAACAGGATAAATTTGCTTTCATGGGTTTATTTTAGTTTTAAAAATCCCTTACTGCTAGCTCTTTAGCAGGAAATGTTTTTCAGCAATCTACTTGCAGTGTTTATACTAGTTTGTTTGCCAAGACATGGGCTGTCAAAATGTCAATAAATAATGCACATACTGTATTACCTCATTTTAGGTCCTCTTCTAAGATTTTTCTGCACTCCTAGCACTAGCCTGTGTGGTGGTCATAGCAAGACAGAATCAGCGGTCTTGGGTTTTATTCCTCACTTTATGCTACCTCTGCAGAGTGAGATAACAGTATGAGCTAACATGCCTACAGTTAGGGCAAGATCCTGCCCACATAATTGAGCATCCTTCTCTGGGAATCTGGGTAGAATTTAGTCTTCTCCTGACTAAATTTGGCTAATAAGTGGTGTTAAGTGGCACCTTGTTCAGTAAAGGAAGGCAGTGACTGAAGTTAAGTGCTTTGGGAATTCTCAGCCTGAAAGGGAGTTTTAGGTTCCCATAGCACTAATGGATGCAGAAGAACAGGTAGTTTGCATCACTGGCTGGGACCCGAATTCTATCAAAGTCCCAGATTAGGCTGATTGTGGCCTTTTTAAAGTCCATAAATTCATAGCAGGCACTCAAGTATGAAAAACGTAGCCATAAACCTACTGTGGCATATCCTGTCCATCCATGAGCCCAGACAGGGTCATGGATCAGAATTAAACATTATTTGGTTCCTGTAAGAACACCCAGTTAAGGTCTGAAAATAATTTGGAGCCCAAAAGAGAGAAATAAATGCATTTTCTAAGAATAGCTCTCTACTGTTGCTTGTTTCTCAGCAAACAGGAACTGCCAGCTCCTGTTCCCTCTCAGTGACATTGCCTCCTTCTGTGTGCAAACCAAGTGGTAAGTCTGAAAGATTAAGGATATTGTTTCCATCAAGCTTCCAGTGGTACTTTTTTGGTAGAGAAAGGCAGTCTCACACCTTTCCATGCCAACTGGAAAAGAAAAACACAATGAGGATCTCTAAGTCAGCAACCCCACAGGTTTCACTAGTTTACTGCTTTACAAGAGCTGCAAATCAAGTTCAGTAAAATTTTTAGACCCATTCAGTTCCCATAGACAGCTGAGGGCAGCTTTTGTTTCCAGAAAACTTCTGCGACATTTGTGATTAAAACTATAAAGGCAATAAGCACAATTCACAATCAATTATGTTTTATTAATGTTTTTTAATACACGCCACAGCCCAGTAATCATGAAGCTGCTCAGCAGTGTGGTCTAGAACAGCATTCTAAAATCAGCTAATAGCAGGACGTCATTTGCAGCTGCCTCTGCTCACTTACAAAACACTTGCTCCATTAACTGTGATTTCACACTGCTGAATGCTGTAGCCTGAAGGTAACACTCATGTGATGGAAGAATTACCAGTCTGGGCTCTGGTAGGGGCAAAAGGATCATTTTAAGAGAGGCTCCTGTTGTTAAATTTTTAATCCTTTCATGTTAAAAAAAAAAAAAAAAGATCCAAAACAACACCGCAGCAGGAAAAAGCTACAATCCACTGCTAAACAGTTCTTTCTTTAAACACCTGAACAGTCTTTCCCTGTTTTGATCCCTTTCTATTGCTTTATGTTGTCATCAAGAATACAACAAAACATATGGCCAGTAGGTGAAATCCTGTTTGTGTAATTAGGCACCTACCTTGATCTCATGTTGCAGATGGTAGGAGAATTTGTCCACCTAAAGCAAGTGCCCAGGTTTTCCTTAGAAAGACTTTTGTATCTTTGGAGGTATCCAGAGACATCTTGTGTCTTTCTTAAGTCAGAACAGGCAGGAGATTCTCCTGGGGGAGGTCAAAGGTGCCTAAAAGGTGTTGTTGTGTGTTAAGTGTGCAAGTTAGGCAGGTTGAGTCTCATCAGTGAATGGCTGGAGGTGATGAGACAAGACTTCAGCAGTTAACAGCTGTGAGCAAGGCTCTGAAGCACATATATCAGAGAGAGAAATACTGCATCATTTGTCAGATGAGAAGAACCACCTTAACCTGGAAAATTCCCAGCTGAGTGTTAGGTACTACCGTGGCAAGCTGGGAGATACAGCTCAGGCCAGGCAGGGGTGGGACCATCAACCTGGGAAGGCTTTATGCGACTTATAACTAGGTCACAGGGGGGGTGAGGAGTCATGGAGGAGTCTTGTTCCACTTCTGGCCATCCCCTTTACTATTCCACTTTCTCCTGTCCTGACCAGTGATGTGGAGGTCACCAGGTGAGGTCTGAATGCCATTACTTGGGGATCCAGGCCAGGACGGGGTCCCGTTAGATCAGGCTGGGTGGCAGTAGAAGTCATTCCACATACAGATGTAGAAGAGAAGGAGTGCATGCTTTGCTACTTTGCAAGGCTTGTGTGACTCCAAAGCTGGCTGTGCTGGCAGCCAGGTTGACTCTCAACACAAGCAATAGTGAGAAAGGACTCTCTGCCCTCTGCATATGCAAAGGCTCAGCCCTATTTTGGCCACGTTGCTGCAGTGTGAGGGAAATGTCTTGGCAGAGCAGTGATGAGAGTGAAATCTGTCAGCTTGCACCAGTGCCATTCAAAGGGAGCCAAGAGCACACAGGCAGAGCACCTCTGCTAGAGCACAGACAGGAACCCACAGAGAGACCTGGGCCCAAGAAGAACATTGCAGATGTTGCAGAGAGCTGAAAAGTGATTATAAGCACAAGACAGGGATGAACTCTCTGAAGGCAGAAAAAAATAGATGCTTAAGAATGAAATTAGAGGGAAAGACTAAATACTTTCCAAAATATGCTGTCCAAAGACCAAATGCACAGATACTCCTTGGGGGGCTGTACTCAGGCTGGTGTTAACTTCACTTAGTTAAGCTTCACTTGCATTAAGCACAGACACTAAAGCTCCTCTGAGCTAAAAGTCTGATCCCAGGACATGATGCTGAAAACGTCACGGTTCACTTTGTGCAGGACTACTCTACACACATGCCATTACCTCTCTCCTGCGACCTTCGACATTGCTGACCTTAGCATGGCAATGGTGTCCCTGCTGCACCTAGCAGAAATAATTGCTGTGACATCCACAGGTCACAGAACCCAGCTGCTCCTTTGTCCCCAGAGTATTTATATGCCCACTTTTCCTCTTCCATATCTTTCTAGGACCACACAGGGAGACTGAGACTAAAGTCAGCTAGCACACAATCAATAAGCAGACAGCACTGGTCTCTCGTTGCTGTCTCTGCTGGTGTGTTTCAGCTGTCACCAGCGCCTGGAAGAAATAAGCAGATGGATACAAAGCAGTAGGATTCAGCTCAATCCAAAAAAGACAGACGGGAAGGTGGTGGGACTTCCAAAGGTCTAACCCTGCATTACATCAAGATCATTACACCACAAATTGTCCAGATGGTACAAAGCCTCAGGCTCGTGGCTGGACTTCTCAATACACTCGAATGTACTTATTGTCAAAGTACAGAAGAAACTCCAACGAGTTAGTAGACTGCACGACCTGACCCAGATCTCTAGCTCTGGTGGTCTGGCTATTGCACCTCCCTCTCCTGAGACCAAACTCATTTTAGAAAGACTCAGACAGTGCCAAATGGACTCATGTAATTTAACAAGTAGCAAAGACCCATATTTCCACACCACATTAACGTCCAGTAATCTCCAGGAGCAACTTGTTCCTCACCAGGCTAAATTAATAAGTCTTGTTGTAATCTGTAGAGTCCTTGAATATCTAGAAACTTCAAGACTGTCACGTCAAAGACATCTGTTTTCCTGTGTGATTAATATTTTAAATTCTCTTTTTGGAACAGGACAAATATATCATAGACCTCTGAGGAAAGAGTTGGGCATCTGTTGTATGTTGACATTGTAGAAAACATAAAGCATCACTTGATGCTAACACAGTACAAACAGGAATGCAGAGTTCTGGGTTTTTTTCTTTTCATTCTAGAGTTTGTATTTTAACATAAGTTTGTATTTTAAGAAGAATGTTTTTCTTCTACAATTACATATTATCTCTTGCTTTATGTTTAATTCTTTACAATAAAATTACCTTCCTAGAGTTTTTAGGGCTATTTGAACTTTTCTCCAATATGCCAGGCAAGGGATGAACGTGGATGGCTTGTACTTTCATGCTGCTGGCATTGGTAATTGTATTAATTAATGTTTTTCATGTATGGATTTCCAAGTTGAAATGAAAGCCACAAAATCATCTAGCTGTAAAGCCATTTTTGTCATTTTTCACAAGAAAAGTAAAAAACCCCAAAACCTCCTGCGTTGTAACAGCCAGTAATTGAAATATAAAGCACTTTGATTAATTTTCAGCAAATTTATGTGTCAGCATGGTCTTAACATTTCACAAAGGAAATTTCTCCATTTCTGTGGAAGAAATTGTTTTCTCTACCTCACTATGTTTTCTGCAACTTTTTCCTCTTTTTTCGTTGCTTCCTGATTGAAGCTGTCGGATTTCAGCCAGCTAAACTCAGGATGTGAGCAATTTTTGTACCTGGCACATATCTGTCACCATAAGGCCTGGTTTCCTTTACAAATATTTCTCTTCCAGAGGTGACAGCATCTCTAATTATAATTGGTAAGGAGACTCAAGCTTGTCAATCACTTTTTTCCAATGAAATAACATTTCTTATCCTTCAGTGCAGTTCTTATCAGGCATTAAGGTCAAGTTCTGGCAGAGCACTTACAAATGTGCCACATGTTGGATGAGAAATGCTGCTGTGCAAGTTACCCATGATCACTGAGAAAAAGAAATCATGGCATTTAACTTCTGTCAGTCTTGAAAGATGTGCCAGAATTTTGAGCCAAAATTGGAATTGTTTTAAAAATCTGGTTCCCTATGATAAGATTTGTAGGGCACAACAAGGGCTCAGGGAAAGTTCTCTCTCTGATGGAGTGTCCTTGGAGAGGGATACATTGATGGAACTACTAACTTCAACGTTGCAATACGCGAGAAGAGCACAGGTGTGTGGAACCTTCCCAGTGACCTTCCACTGAGCAGAGTCCTCCTCCAAAGAAAGTTTACTAAGGGTCATAGGTGATACCAAGTTTACATATGGCTCCAGGCACCACAATATCACATTATAGTCCTGAATAAAGCAGTAAAAACTCCATGACTACCAAGAGAGAGCCACCCACAATAAAGCTAAACATAATTTTCTCCAGCACCCACGCCAGCTCATGTTGCATCCTTTCTCAGGAAGCTGGGTAAACAGATGAGCCCTGAAAAACACTGCAAAGGGGAACAAACTGAGGGGAGCTTAGGATATGGCACATGGTAAGGATGAGGGGAAACCCTCCAGAGTTTTATCCCAGTCACGTAGATTGTCCCATTTGCTAGTTAATGGGATTGAAAAATGCGAGGACATCTGAGGTGCCTCAGCTCTCATTAAAGTTTCCCATTCCATGCTTACAAGTGGAAAACTGATAGGTCTGCAGCTGTTGGTTAGACTACCAGTGCCAACCATTGGTGTTGATACGGTGGAAGTTATCAGCAAAATTGTCATTGATTTATGAGTGATCATATTCAATTCACAAGTCATCTGGCTAAATGAAAAATTCAACAGCACTTGTTTTTGGAGTTTGACACCTAGAAAATAGACCTGTAACATTTGGCCTAATAAAAATTCACCTCTGAAGCCATATCACAGTTGCAGTTACTCTGTGAGCTGCAAACAAAAAAGCCTTCAGAAGACCAGAGCTGTCACATGACTACAGCCCTGGAAGAAATCCATGAAAGACAGATTACATTTTGGAAACAACAGCGGTGGTCTACACCTAGACTGTACATCTATTTCCACCAGGGATCCAAAGCCTATAGGGCAGGAGTGTACATATTTTTAATATTAACAAAACATCTAGAATAATACAACCCTGCCTGTAGCTGGAGTTGAAAAATTAGATACAAATGAAAAATGAAAGAATTTCAGCTTGATCAACAGGCACTTCTGTTTGAAACATCTTCAAACCATGCTTTTAGTAGAGGAGGGTACTGCAAAATCAAATTGGCTTGGTCAATGGAGTGAACTCACTTCTGGTGAGAAACAGCAAAGCTCGACTCTGGGGTGTTACCTTCACCACGGCTAAGGGAAGGAATATGGGCCATATCAGCCTGGAATAGGGACAAAATGTTTGTATATATAGTTGTGAATTATGCAAGCTTCAGAGAAAGCATGTGGGAGGTGTATGCCAGAGAGAACAGGAGAGAAATTGAGTTGCTAGCCCATCTTTGTGAGCTCTTTTAAAATAACCTACCTTCTTTGCACTGAGCTGTCTGTTGAGCATCACCATAGTGATGCTGCTCACTGTCCACCCAAATGTGCCTCACAGCTTCCTTTGGGAGTCCCATCACGGAGAAGCCATTGCTCCTGGAAGCATCCCCCCCTCATCATCCAAGGGGAACCCTTCCCTGTCAAACAAATCTTCACTGATTAATGCCTCTGCTTACTGGCCTGTGCACAGCACCCTTGTTCCTTGGCAGGACACAGCAGTGCCACTACCTGGGCAGCAGTGCACTATGAGTCTGCAGAAGGAGAGAAGCACGTTTGATACTGAAAGCTGTGAGTTTGGTAACGGTATTCCATTTGTAAACAAAGGAATTCAACAGATAAAATGGGATGGTCATGTTTTCCTGGAAAGCAAGACTCCATATGAGTGGTGTCTCCCTACATTTTAAAAGCCTCTGTGAAAAGCTCAGAACTTCACAAGAATTGTCAAGTGGAGAGGCAAAGGTGACTGGTGTAGATGGGTGGCCTCTTCCCATGGGCACCCCTTACCAAGCAGTGTGTCCCCAGACAGACTGAGATCAGAGGCCTGAGTCTTCTGTATTTTCCAGCCCAGGCAGAATTCTAACCACCTCCTCCTTTCACATCCCTGGAGACCTTCAAACTGGTTCTCTCAACACAAAGTGGAAAGGAATAAACAGAAATGGACATGCCTATTCTCAATCCTCACCTTCTCTGATCGTTTCTTGACTTAGGGGACTGATCCTCTGCTGTGCCATGATTGATTTTGGTTTCCCTCAGCAGGGCCACTGTAACAAGCTCAAATGCTAAAATACAGAAATCCTTTTCATTCTTTGAAGGGCAAATCAGTTTTCCCTGTAGCACCATTCATTGTACATATATGCTTTTTATGTGCAAAGCTGAAATAATTTTCAGTACCTTTCTAGCCTTTATTGCTGATGTATCAGAGACACACAGACCCTTGCAGCACAGTGTGATGCAAGGTGGAGAGTGATGCCATTTGCAGAAACCATCACCTATGAAGGAGCCATGGGGACAAGAACAGCTTCTTTGCTGTTCAGGGTAAATCCACTGCTGGTCTAGGCATACCCCAGGTAGGCTTTAGAAAACCTCACAGAGGACTTTATTTACAAGCCTTTTCTTTGGGGAAGTTAGATGTTCTTGGTAGTGTTGAAGGGCTATTGAAAACAGACTAGTTTTCATATGACCTTATGAAAGACTCACATAAAAGCCAGCAAGAGCAATGGGAAACAAGGGAGGTTTATCATTAAGGTATCAGAGGAACACTGGAAGAGATCAAAGTTTGACTCTTGGCTCTGCTGATGACCTTAGGTAAATCCTTTGAGAACAGGCTTGGAAGAGAGACCAGCTTGCTCAGGAAGTTTTTCAGTCAATGTCTCAGTGGGAACCAGGGGGTGCAGGGCACAGTTGAAAGCATGTTCTTCAATTCCTAAAGGGAAGCAGAGACCTTTTCAAAGTTTGATAGTGAATGTGAATGCCAAGCAATTCAAAATCTGAGCTTAGTCTCCTGAGAATCTCATTTCATCTTTCTGTGCCTCTTTTTTCCCAAGTGTAAAACAGAAAATAAATATTTTTACCAGTGTTGTAAGGATAAATGTATTAATGTTTGCTGCAATACAGGGATGGCAGAATAATAAATAGAATGGATATTTCATTTTAAAAATATCCCAGATCTTTTTTTTAACTGAATGGTGGATTAGTGATCAGAACGGTAGAAGTTGGTCTGACTGAATTATTAACCATACAGCTATTTATGTGACAAATGATACCTTTCTGTCTGATAATTATTTTCAATGGGGTAGTATCACCTTTTTATATCCCTGTGTATGCTTGAATAATGTTTGTTAAATTACAGTACTAAGTCTGACCCAGAAAATACTGATGAGTACAGTTACTTCATTACTCCTCCTAACACTACCAGAAAAAATATTTTCTGGACCTGCGTAATAAATCACATGTGATCAGCAAACTAGCTTACTTATAGCTCGCTGAGGGATGATGAAGCTTGATTTCCATTGACATATCACTTATTTCTGAATGGAAAATTCTGCTGAGGCAGCCTGCAGCTCAGACTACACACGTTACTAGGATTGCAGAGAAAGACCTTTAACAGTGTTACTGATTTATGAGAGAACAATGGCAGACTCATTATGAATAAGAAGCTATCCTCTCACACAATTTGGTCCAGCAACATTGAAACTGTACCAGGATAAACAACTGCCTTGCAATAAGCAAGGTCATCCATTATTCGGTGTTAAATGTTAACTGCTGCTTATTCCAATTTCTTTGTGTGAAGTGTTTCTAAATTATAAATAACCATGCAGCTTTAATAAGAATATATACTCTGTTAAGGAAGAAGTAAGTACAGAAATAAATTATTAAAATAATCTAATTAAATATTACCACACCATTTATCTGAGGGTTTGGAGATCAAGGTAGCCACCTTGTCATCTTCTAAGAGATTTTGCCAAGTAGCCGATGGACAAATCACACATCTGCGTTGCATACACAGACTTTGCTTATAGCTATTTACAAAACTGTTATGATATGATCTTCACTCTAAGGCTTGATTTTTCTTCTTTAAGGTCATTGGCAAACTCTCTTGACCTTAGTGAGAGCAAAATCATATCCTAAGTATATACGTCACTGCTCTGTTCTCCCCTTGGTCTGAGCACTGAACTGTGGTTAACATTAAAGAGAGCAGGTCCAGCCGTAAGCATTTTGTGCTCTAAGCAAGCATCAAGTACAAGACTCCTCCTTGTTGTGTCTCTTCTTCTCCTCTTTCGTCTCTCCCTTTTTCTTTTTTTTTTTTTAAATTTAATTTGTTTGCAAGAGAATCTTTTTTGCCTTAAGGAGGGATGTTTTTGTGATTAAGGCATTTGATGGAAAGCCAGGTTCAATTTCCAGGCCTTCCACACACTAACAAGCCTTAGTAGGTCACTTAGTAAAGTGCCTTGCAGAACTGCAGCGCTTAATAAATAAATGCACCATAGGCCACTCTCTGCTGGTGACATCAACCAATGTGAAGTGGCTGCAACACTATGACCACATCAAAACTGTTTCTTGAAAATGGTCTCTGCCCTTTGCTTGTCCATGAACCATGCCCAGGCACCACTGAGAAAAATGTTAGTGGGCCTGAGTCAAAACTGTCCCAGAGAACATGTTAACGGTCAAATGGCAGAACAGGGACTTGGTTGTTTTTCTGTTTACACAGTTCCCACTTGGTAAAACAGGGCTCTTCTTGTGTTTCAAACTTTTGTCACAGCCCAAAAATAGAGGTAAAGCATCAAGTAGTTTATCCAGTCCTCTCATTGCTTGCATCAAGTGAGCAGGCTGGTAAGGGAAGGTAAGGCAGGTGCACTTCAACAAGAGACTGGGGATCTGAAGGCCAGATGCTGAGTTCAGCAAAAATTAACAGCAAGGAGACAACACTGTGACAGACAGCTGAAAGAATAGTAAGTAGAGTGCAACCAACAATGAAAAAAAAAAAAAAAAAAGAAAAAATTGTTAAGGAAAGGCAAGTAGCTGGAGACTCAGTGAAAGAGGCTCTCATGACTATTAGGAGTCCAAAAGACTCAGTCCCAAAGACAGGATGAAATAAGAGAGGATAGTACAAGAAAAATGTTAAAAGTGGTCTCTGTGCTTGTAACATGCATTGTTGAGCAGTGGTCAGCATTGAATATGCCACCCCATATGTCTGAAGTCTTTGTGCAAAGCTTAGTAGTTGGTTAGCCTGTAATTAGTTATGGAATGAACAGAACAAGGTGCTCTATGAGAACCACAATCTTTTAATACTGCTCTCGAATATTTTATTAATTAAAATTTTGCAACAGCTCACATTACTTTTTGCCTTTTCTAATTCCTTCCATCTCTTCTTTAGAGGTCCAGTGGAAAGACTTGGCTTGTTCTTCACTCGCCTGTGGGACAGCACTTCAAATTTGCCAATGGATCACAAGGACTGAAGAGCACTTTTGTTCCCACCAATGTTTCTTAGAGCTGCTAAAACAGGACCAATGAAGATGTTCACCAGACTCCAAGTCCTTGCGCTAGCTTTGTTTTCCAAAGGAGTTTTCCTTTCCCTAAGTGACCACAGCTTCGTAAGGAAGGAAATTAAGATAGAAGGAGACCTGGTCTTAGGTGGCTTATTCCCAGTCAACGAAAAAGGCACAGGGATAGAAGAATGTGGGAGAATCAATGAAGACCGAGGCATCCAGCGCTTGGAGGCCATGTTGTTTGCCATTGACGAAATCAACAGAGATAACTACTTGCTGCCAGGGATTAAGCTTGGAGTTCACATCTTGGACACCTGTTCCAGGGATACATATGCCTTAGAACAGTCTTTGGAGTTTGTCAGGGCATCTTTGACTAAAGTGGATGAAACAGAGTATATGTGCCCTGATGGGTCCTACGCCATTCAAGAGAATTTACCATTGCTCATCGCAGGAGTCATAGGCGGGTCCTATAGCAGCGTCTCCATACAGGTAAGTCACAGCAGCCACATCAGGTGACAATAATTTGTCTGTGAGAGAACCTCTGTTTATGTATTTTGTCAATAAAGCAAGTCTTAGTTCAATTACTTCACCCTAGGGGTCAATCTAGAATGTAAGTTTTACTGAATTTGAGTTAGTTTGATTCACTCTTAAAAAAAAACATGTTATGTAGTTTAAACCTCTGACATCTGTCCACTTCCTCTAGTTATCATGTACCCTGAGGAAAGCTGAAGTTTCAAAAAGTCTTAGAATTATTCTGAGCTTTGCATTTCATGGGTCTTTTACAATGTTCAGTTCAGAACTCTGCTTTCACCTCAACTATACCTCCTATATTTCTGAATACATGTATGCCTGTCATGATGCATGGACATAACACTTGTCATTTAAACAATGGAGGTTTAAAATGAAAGAAGAAAGATTTATCTTACTTGCAGACTGAAACAAAGAAAAATAGCATACCAGCCAGAAACTTGGATTACACCTGGCATAAAGGACTGCAAATTTTTAGTGTCCAATTGAGTACACCAAAGCCAATGTAAACTATTGTGCTGATCAGTTTCTGAATGAATTCTAAATTTGCTGTCTTTCTTTTTGTTGTATTATATAATATAAATATAATAACATATATAGCTCGTACCAAGGCAGTTTTTGCCTGGTAGAGTCCAATGTAAGCACTGTCAGAAGTCCAGCACAAATGACAGATGCCCTCAATACATCTTGCTCCCTCCTTCAGGCACACTGTAACTCCAGCTTTTGGGTTTGTAATACTGGTCCCAAATAGGATCTCAGCAGGGTGTTGGAGAATACTTAATGGCTTGCAATGGTGTAAAGTTGCAAGTGGGTTAAATGCTCCATATATCCTTCCAGTTGGGGCTTCATTGCATGGCTGGTTTCAGTTGCAAGGGGCTAAACATAATGTTGACTTCTTTTGGTCTCGGCTTGACAGATTTCGTAAATTCACACTCAAACATTAAGTCCTTGACGTTTTTTTTTTTTTCATTAAATGAACATGAAGGACATATATGCCTTCTTTTATAGCAAAAATTTTGTATTTCTGCTCTCCAGACCAGGTACTCCTATAGCAGTGCAGTGTCAGGTATTCTGAAGTTCCCTGCCACTGTTGGTGTGCACTATCCACAAACAAAAATGCCCCCTAGTTTCACTGAAGCTGCCAAATCTATGTATATCTCATTATTTTGAGTTAAATTAAATAAACCTGTCCATATCACTCATAACCACAAGTGAGTGGTGTCTTAAGCCCAGGTGCAGGTAGGCTAAGACCCTGCATATAGTACCTCCTAATGATAAGATGCAGGTTTCCAGAGGCACCACAGTGCTGCACCACTACAAGCAAAGTGTTTTTCCAGACTGAGTACAGGCCCTAATTACTGCATCAGTGTCAAAGGAGAAAAATATGTTCCTCTGTATTACAGACCATCCCAGCAGTGACAAAAAGCCCACAGAGCTTCATTTACCTGTTTCATAAACAGGCCAAGAGCTCATTCAACGCTCTTTTCAGTCAGAATTACATCAGGGAACTGGCTACTGCTCTTGTCAAGGCATTAAATCCCATCAGCTTGGGAGCATGGCCAGTTTTCATAAGACATGCTTGAGCAAAGAAGAAGTATTTCAACAAATTACATTTTATTCCCTTTTGAGTTCCAGTGTGTGGCTTGTCAGTGTATTGATAGTAGGGAACACATGGGCAAATGGTTACCCATTCCACAGGAGAATAGTTTCTGCAAAGCAGAACCTCAGCTGTCTCTCACACTAGTAGTGGTTTTGTCCCCTGTGGACCAGCTATCAGAGCAGGGAGAGATCCTTTACCAGTTACATGGGGCTGATCACTTGGAGCATAAAAACAAGGAAGTTCCAGAGCTGGACAAGAGACATCTAAAGAGAAGAAATGTTAGCTACAAAACCTTGGGCAACACAAACTGCTATGGAAATCATTGTTCATTGCCTCTTCCAATCAGACAGAGAGTACATCAAATGAAACCAGAAAATGGCAGATTGCTGTGGATGCTAAAAACTAAATGAGTTCAAGAAGCAACTAGAAAGAAAAAAAAAAAAAAACAGGAAATTCTGCATAAATACTACCTCTGGCTCAACAATTCCCAGGGCTGCAAGTATCTCAAGGCTTATAAAATATTTTGAAACTTCATATGTTTGCCCTATCCTACTGGTGGAGGGGTGATGGTGTTTTTACTCTACCTTTGGTCTAGTCATTTATATTCAGCCTGTTCCTCAGTCCACCCTAAATTCAAATGTGTCCAAAGGACCTGAAAACATGAAATAGCTTAAAATGCACATCCATAAAAGTAGTTACAACTGAGGAAATGGTACAGATATTTCCTTCCCTCCCAGAAACCCTGAGGCTGTCACACTACTAAAATGGCCCAGGGCCTCTTGCACAACATTTATCATCCCTTTGAAGCCATTCTCTGGTGATCACTGACATAAGACTAAATCCATATCTGAGGCAGCAGATAGGATGCAGTACACATTGAATATACATAGTGTGTATATAGATAGATATATATGCTTCACATTCCAAAAGCTTGGGTTTACAGCAGCTGTCAGAGAGAAATCAGAAGGCTTGTTAAGGAACTTGCTCATTCAGTATCTGTGAAAAACAGTGATCTAGCTGAACGCATATCTGTATGTTGCCTAATTTTCCAAACTTAGGAGGGATGACAAAAAAATAGCTATATATAATATCATTGTAAGATCTATACAGCTTCCGTATCATTGACAATAGCTGTTCAAACATAAGATCTTTCTTAAATAGTTCTTCAGAAAAGTAAGGAATTGGTTCACAAGTCATTCAATATGTCACTGGGCATTTTCCAACTAGAAAAGAAGCTTTCAGTTGAGTACTTTCCCCTGGCAGAGATTGAGTTGCCTTCCTTCAGTCGCTCCTTTCTAGCTTTCCTCTAGATTTCACACTTTCTAGAAAAAGATGTAAGGAAGCCATTCACTGCTTCTGCTCATCTTCTTAAGATGGCCAGTCACAACTTCTGTTTCAAAAGAAAATCCTTGTAAATTGTAGACATTGCAGACTCAAGCCTGAAGATGGAAGGACTTCAAAGTATTAAAGCCACGTATTTGGGTGCCACACCAGAAGAAATTAGCAGATTTTGGAGACAGTCACTTGTACAGAGCAGCTCTGCTAGCCACTGGAAGGAATCACACCACCACTGAACACCAAACCACTTCAGCAGACACGCGTGTGAGGATGAACATCCCTGTTCCCCATGCTCCCAGACAGCACCCAGGGTGCTGGGTGCTTCCAGATGTAGCACCGTCAAGCTTGAGGGCCTTGTAGCCCTGAGAGCTCCAAACATCATAAAGTCCACAGCACAGTTTCTTAGCCTTAAAATAAACCATGCTGAGCTCTTCAGTCCAGAAATTATTTCTGCTGTTTTCTTTTTTTCTCTCATTAATTTGCTGTTGTGTTTCAATACTTTTTCTTCCCCACTTTTCACCCTCCCTCTCCAGACTTTTGTGTGGACAGCTGTCTGCCAGATCACTTCATGATGCTCCTGCTGTCACATTTCTGCTCCTTTCATTATCCTTCCACCAAGGAATAAAGAATTTGCTGGTAAATCAGCAATGAACACCTTCCCTACTGAGTCAGTATGCACAATAGGCACTTTTTGCAGAGACCAAAAACAACAAGAGAATGCAGAATGCTTAATTATTTTCTGGTCAGACTAGGCTATTATCGTTAATGATGATCTGGATAATTAGTTTTTAGATGTTGTGTTTAAATTAGCAGTGAGCCCAATCTGCACAGCATTTGATCCCTCAAAACCCAAGCCAGGATTCTCAATCAGTGTATAAAAAGCTACTTACATAAAATAAAATCCTGACCTGAGCTGAATCTAGGATCAGAAGGTGAACTCTCCAAAGTTTGGAGGACTTTATTTTGAGTTCATGGTTTTTCATTTGGGCCAAGTTATCCATTCTCTACTAGTTTACAACAGAAAACTCAAACATATTTTGCTTGGAGATTTTCCATGACATTGTAGAAAGAATAAGAAAAAAAGCACTGTTAATTTGCACAGAGAACCACCTGCATAGCTAATTCAAATGCCATGTTTAAAATACTTAGGTCAGCTCTGTCAGGAATATGCAAGTGTAAGCAGGAATATGACTGTTGAAGTCCTGGGTTTGCTCTTCTCTGTTTCTGAAAACTGGACCCATCTTCCGAAAATGGAGACTGGGGTCCATTCCCTGCAGTCAGCTCTTAGAAGCACTGAGACATTCCCTAGGTGGGCTGGGCTCTGCATTCCCATATCTACTATACTCACACTGACACAGGACATCAGTCCTGTAAAGTTTCCTTTATGTTACCAATCCACAAGACCTCTAGATCACAGTCACGAAAGTAATTTCCAAATTAAAGCTTCATCCAGAAAAAATGGCAGAATAGAAACCAATACCCAGCTGTCTGCTCTTGAATTCCTTGCTGTGCTTTAAGTACACTGTAACAAAACCAGTGGAGAAGATTTAAAGGTACATTACTGACATCACAAAAGCTAAGGCCTCACTCCTAAGTGTGCGACCATCTGGCATGAAATCGAGAATATGTACTCATTTACTGGCAATCTTTTCCTGGCTGTCATTTCTCCTTAGCCACACAAGTCTGCCAAGGACTTCATGGAGTCTGAAAGTTAATCATCTCTATTTCCTTCCTCCAAGGATAAAGTATCCTCCAACTAGAGTCTTAACAAAAGCTTGTGACTTCCATAACCACTGAAAATAGAGCAAAATCCTTAGCAGAACTACATGAAAACAAAAACAAAAACAAAAACCAACAAACAAACAACAACCCTTAACATATGGGGCTCTGTCCCACTGTGCACGGACCCAACAGGGATATGGGCAGGAGAAACATACAGGGGTCTGGAGGGGTTCACCAGGGACCACAGACCACATGTGCCATTTGTGCCATGCTTATTGAGGAGCTTTGCATTCAACTGTGCAACAACAGCCTCTGGTGATTTTGTGCTTGTAAAACCTAACCAGACCCATATTAAAATATCTGTCCTGTGAGGTGGACCACCCACCAGCATTGAAGCTACACATGCACTTGCTGAATTCCTGGTGCCTCCTGTTTTTTTTTTTTATCTCTGTTCTCCCCCTTCCTCCACTGCCTCTCAGCCAGATCCTTGTTATTTGTTCCTCCCTTTGTTTCTATTCCACATTCAGAAACTGAACAGCCACTATGTTGAGATTTTCAAAGAGCCCAAGCAGCACTGGACATGTCTTTCCTAGAGATTTCAAAGGAATGTGAGTACCTCCTCTGGATGGCTTCTTTGAAAATCCCAAGGTAACTGATTTTTTCACAGTCTTTTTGATTTGGGTTTTAGATTATTTTTTTTCTTCAGTATGAGTATTCTCCTTTTGCAAAGGGGAAATAACACACTTTTACAGGGATGGGTAAGCAACCCATGAGATCACAGGTAAGAAGGAAAGAGCTCTACCATGTTACAAATGGAAAAGAATGTAACTAGAAGAGAAAGTGGCCAAAAATAGGTACTAAGGGCATCTTGACATCACACACACTCATTTTTCCCCTTTTGATGCTTATATATCTGCTAATGAGTATCAAATAACCACATTTATCAACAATAGCCCTTTTAACTCCGGAAGCCATTTCATGGTTTTAGAGCCATCAACTCCAATTTTAGTCCCTTTTCTCACCATGTGTAAATGTGATACGCATCACTCACAGTCAGGTGTACCAAGTCTCAGGGAAGCGCTGCACTCCTTGTGTAAAGCAAGGTCTTCTGCACAGATCCCTTCTCAGCATGCCAGCTCAGTGCTTAGCTTACTTGACTTCAACAGTTAACGTTGTATGAAGGCAGAGTGCACATGCAACAGCTCACTGTGCTCTCCCCTGTAGGAAAAAAGACAAAAAGGTTTCCAAACAAGCCTTTTCCCTGAGTACAACATTTCTCTGCACATCCTTCTTGCTTTATTTTTGATTACACAGGACACATTTATAAAAAGAAATTCCTCGATCCTCCACAGAAATCTTAGATGTTATTCTGACAATAATCCCTGTTTCTGATGTTCATTTTGCAGACGCAATTATTTCACTGTTCAAATACTTGTTCTCTGGACATGGCAACTATTGAGATCACCGCAAATATTTAGCTATATATTTCCAGCTTCATTGCTAAAATTTTCAGGACAAGAGCAAGGCTAAAAACAATGTTGCTTACTCCTCTTCCCCTGATAAGAAAATTTTTTTGGTAATTAATTGGGTTTTCCTGCGTTGCCTTTTGGAAGGAATTTTGTTAAGGAACAACACTCACTAATAAATAGCCCTCTTAATACCAAAGAGAGAGAAAGCTGATGGACCCAATTGCCTTAGTCCTGTAATGTGTCAGAAGATTTCATAGGAGTAGAAGCCAGGCAGGGACTCCTAATAACTTCCCTGCTTCTGGCTTAGTTCCCTGCAACTGATCTTTAATGAATAAAAGGACTGGGATGTCAGCATTGCTGATGCACTCCTGGGGGCAAAGCTTGAAGTCTGGCTGAAGACAAATGGGCGTTTCCTGTTGCAGGTGGTGACATAGCCCCCATGGAAAGGCTGTCTTCCATAGAAGTTGTTACAATATCCCAGACAAAACACACATAGTTTTTAAATGGATTATGGAGAGAAGATGTTCCAGACTGATCGAGGTATTTCAATTCTGGAACCAGTAAGGAATTCAGCTCCTGATTTCCCACTGCAAAGAGTCAGAGAGTTTGGAGAGAACTATTTTATTGTCTAAGCTGAGCAGCTGTATTTACATTACTGACATCTCTACCTCCCAAATACTCCCAGACTGTCTGAGTATGTCAGAAGTGCCCAAGCTGAGTCACACTGGGTCACACTGTCCCCAAGGAGAGAGACGTCGTTTTGAGCCTACTGAGACCCAAGAGGACAGAGAAAGTTATAGTGGAACTTGTCTCTTCAGTATTCTTCACATTTATTGCCAACGATGCAATCTGGCAGAACAGCAGGCTCACAGCATGCTGGGCACTATCTACATAAACACAGCCCGTAAATAGATGGGAACTATTGTTTCTATTTGTTCTACTCACTTCTATTTATTCGGTTCTCATTGGACCACATCTGGAATACTGTGTCTACCTTTGACTCCCCCAGTAAAAGAAAGATTTAAGAAACACAAAGATGATTGCAGGAAAGGATCTGAAGAACATACTCTACAAGAAGAGATGGAGGGAACTGGGTGTGTTTAGCCTTGGGAAGGCAATGTTTGATGGGAACCTAAAGTCAGCTTTTCAGTATGTGCGGGCTGGTTCTCAAGAAGACAAAGCAAGTGTCCTTACTGGGATGTATGACAAGACAGTGGAAGAAAATGGCTATAAACTGAATGAAGGGAGGTTCTAACCTAACCTCAAATGCACAAGCCAGGAGCTGGGAGCATGGGAAGGGTGTTCAGGCCAGTGTAGGCAGCTGACTAGAGGAAAGTACCTGATTTATTCTTTATATTAACTTTGTGACCACCACTTATCACATGCACACACTCCAGCCCATTCAGAACCAGTGTTTCTTTCCTGCTTCCTAAAATGACACTTTCTGCTAACATTTGATTAAAATATTTTTAGATTTAAGGAAAAAGAGAAATACAAATAAGGAAAAAAAAAAATTAACAGAGCAAATGCTTCAGCTGCAGTTTGACCTGCAGCTGCCCAAATAACAACAAAAAGCCCACACTGTAGTTTGCCATCATTTAGGAATTAGATACAACATACACTGGCAGCAGCATGCATTTCTTCAAAGTGAAATCTCAGCTTCTGTGCTATAGCAATGATCTAGACATTAGAAAACCATTGGGACATGGCTTTGCTGTAGTCTCACTGTGGGAATCTAGACAAGCAACTTATGAATAGAATGAATTTTCCGTTGACCAAAGGTAGCAAATGAATATTCATTAGGACAGATTGCAGTCAGAGAGACAGGTTTCTCTGTAGAGTTTCTCAACAGAGACAAACCGCCTTTACCTCAATTCCATTCTGCTCAGCAGCTTAATTTACTGTCTGTTCAAAACAGCCACAGGAGCTCTTGCCTGTCTCAAAGGAGCTCTGTGAAATTAGGTTCATTAAGCTGTGTTAACTGCCATGAGATTTTCATATGGTAAAATTTTAGAAGTGCAGAGAGCACTGCCATGTAACAAGTGGCCTCCTCTGTCTAACAAATGTGTAATACACACTTGTGTATTGTGTTGAAGAAACCTTTTCTGTTCTAACATTTTTGAGATTTTTTTTTTCCCCTCAGTATTTCCTGTGGTCTCCAGCCCTGTACACATTCAAACAATCCATGTATCAGCCTCTGGGCTGCTAAGAAGGGAAATTTTCACCAAAAACATCAGAATAAATCCTGCTGTTAGAAAAGAAAGTCCTTTTGGGGAGAGGCAAAATGCTTGATGGGATTCAATAAATCCGTATATGAGTTTTTGAGACATAGATGAGACATACTTACCTGAGCCCACCTATCATCAGGACTCTTGAATGGCCAGAAATGCACTTGAAAAACAGATTCACATGTTTGATGGCTGCACCTAATTCACTGCTCCTTGCAGAAAAGTATTAGGAAGCCACTTTCAGTCTCATAAACTAGATTGGCCATTTCCCACAAGTATTCATACTGCCCCCAAGGCACAGAGAAGCAGAAGTAACAGCTGTGGCTCCAGCACCATGAGAGGGACACCAGTCTCCTCTGGCACTGCTCTGGCCACTCCCTTTGTAGGATTTGCTGATGAAATCTGTTCCTACAGATGGACATGGCTCACACTGGACTTTCTGCAGTGCTCATGTGGGGCAGCTCCTTACGACTCACTGACTCTGCTGGCAGCTGGGTTCGAGTCAGGTCTGCTTGGGAAGTGGCACATTAGGACAGGACAATGGGTGTACTAATAAACCCAGCAGCATTAAGGCAAATAAAGGTTTCCCATCACACTGGAAGCTGATTATATTGACACATTTTGTTCACAGCAAGCTGTGCAAAGTGGGTATTTTAGGTTGCAGATACAGAACATTCAGCTTTATTTTCAAAGGTATGAAGTATCTGCAAAACCTGCTGGTTTAGACAACAAAAAGCCCAGGCTACTACTGCTACTTAAGCACCAACATATGGATTTCAGGCTCTAATTGCATGCACCATGGCTCGATTAAATTGCTGCCTGGAGCTTTGCCAAAATAGATTATTTCACTTAGCAAAAGCTGAATCTACAATGCAATTTTGAAGATGTAGCGCACATCCCAAGGCAGCAAGGAGCTACAGTGTAGGTATGCCTCGGGGGCTCCAGTCTTGGTCACATAGCTCTGGTTCATATTGCACTGTCCTCTACTACACTGAGACACTGAGGAACAGACATAGCCTTAGACACCAGCTCCTCTGCAGAACCAGTTACCTGTGCCCTTATCCTGGTGCCTGTTTAATCAGGATTTGATTTTCAGAATCAGATGTCCAGATCAGCATGGAAATGGCAGGGAAAAGGGTCCATTTTGAAACTGGGTAAGTACCTGAGACCTGAGGTCTTTTGGAGAATTAGTCCCTAAAATCAAGGTGTTACAGTATTCCAGAAAATCACCAACTTCAGAATTTCCAGAAGAGTGTCCTGATCTGAATTAATAACAGATACAACTCCACAGAGCTCCATGATCAGTTGCAGCTTACAGGGATGATTGGGTCACTATCATAGAATCATAGAACTATAGAATGGTTTGGATTGGAAGTGACCTTTAAAGGTTATCTTAGTCCAACTCCTTGCAGTGAGAAGAGACATCTTCAACTAGGCCAGGTTGTTCAGAGGCCCATCCAACCTGACCTGGAATGTTTGCGGGGATGGGGCTTCTACCTCTATCCTCTATGATTAATCAAACTTTCTTATATTTTTATATTTTTCATCTATGAAAAACCTGCTACCTGGAGGCAGGAAGAACACTACACAAAGAGCATTGCCACAGGAGAGCTTTCTCCTCCCCATTGCACAGGAAGCAGAACTGCAGGCAGTTTGCAGGGACACTAGGAGTATAGTGATCTCCAAGGCTCAGGGCCTCCTATAAAAAGGGTGTGTAGTTCTATTTCCCTGCATATGGATTACTTTTGCTACTTAGACCAAAAGAAATATTAGAAAGGCTGTTATATTTGTTAGGAGTGTCTTTCTGTGAGCTGGGGGCATGGCTACACGCTGAATAGCACTGCTTTAGCTAGAAAATGGATTTCTTTTCTAGTCAGTTTGCAGGGGGAATAATGCAGAATAATACATGTGCATATCCTTATTATGATTTACCTCAAATAATTTCTGCTAGAATAAACTGAGACAAGAATAGCAATTCCAGCCCACACGGTTCTACAAGAAATGTTCCGGAATAGCTACAGAGAGGACATTCTTCTTTCCAAATGAAAATGCTCTTTTTGAGCAAGGACATGTGAACCAAACCATGTGGATATGTGGGCATGTAATCAAAAGTTCCAAAGCCACAGAGGCCTGCAAATCTTCAAAGCACCTATTGCACCTTGATGACAAAACAAACCTCTTGGCCCACTCTATTGCTTTAAAGCCGTTTGTTTAAATCACCACAGTGAAAATGAAATCCAACGTTTCCAGTATAAGGCAGTTCAATGCATGTTGCCACCTCGCAGGGTGGTTAAGGACACATCAGCCTTTTCCTGAGGGACAGTAACTTGTCCAGCCACAGCACTTCCCAGTCACATGCCTACACCTATAAGCAAAACCACAGCAAATTGGCCAAAGCTCCATGTCAGGATATTTCTTCCAAGGAGTGCAGAAGATGCTTTCTTTTGGTTTAAAATAAAATAAGCTGCCAGTGGCTTATTTTACGAAGACATGCTTCAGCTCCCCAGATACAGACACCTAGAGACATCCCAACTGCCAGGGCATCCCACCTGCTCTTCCCTGGTGCTCCAGAAGGACAGTAGGATGTGGGTATCCTTAAGTCCCCTGTTTCAGATAGCTCAGGTGGTTGTGAAAGACACTCTCCATACATGGCTAGGAAGCAGCATGGCCCAGACAAGTTATTGCACCAGCTTACAGTAGGGGGTGAGCCACAGAGAGACACTGGTCCAGTATCTTCATTAAAGAAAAGACAGGATCTACATTTCTATAATCCCAAGAGATAAAGATTGCTAAAAAGAAAGAAAATTATTTTGGCTGCTTTTATCAGACTATTTTGCTATTGACATCTGAGCCTTTAAAATTTATAGTGTTCCACAATTTTTTTCCAAGCAGTCCTTTGCCCTTGAATTCTCAGAGACGTAGTCTGTGGTCAGAGAAACATTTAAGGGAATTGTGAAAAATTATTTGATTGGGTAATTTTTAATGAGTTTCCCTTAGGAATCTCAAGTGCACTATTGGTTTTCAGATCATTTTGTCAGGCTGTATTCCAAGATCTGTTTTAAATTTAATTTACTGGACACAACTTCCACTCACCAAGAGCAGAACTCCAGTCCTCCCTTTGTCATTTAAGAAGCAATCACAGGGGAAAAAAAAAAAAAAAAAAAAAAAAGCTATAACCTTTCTTTCCATATATTATCAGGAGCTACCCTTCTGTGAGAGTAACAAGGTAAATTTGAGAATATTTAAGCAAGGGACATAGTAATGTATTAAAAAAAAAAAGAAAGAAAGAAAGCCAGGACTTTGGATAATATAAGCTATGCAAGAAGGAAGTTAGAAATTATTAAAAGTTTTCATAATTTATGAAAAGGTTAACATGACATTGTGCAGCTCTTAAAGAGTACTAACATGCAACAAATACGCCATCTCAGGAGGACTGCAGTCAGAACAGCTCAGAAAAATGAGTTTAAAAGAGTAAAAAAACAGGTGAGAACTCAGAGCTTGAATAAGTGGGGTCAGAAAGTTCTGTGAAAGTCCTGTACATGTATACCTGTGATATTTGCATAATGGAGAAACTTATGTCTTATTAGTACGTTTGGTTGTCGAATACAAGTCTTGGAGAAGCTGAATCTCACTACAAACAGGAAAGACATGGAAGTCTCCAGCCTTTAGTAAAGAGCACAGACTGAGCCTGAAGTACATTGTCCACTTGTGTCAAATTTCTCTGTTGGTTTAAACCCACTCAGTTTGGCAGGAATAAAAAGTTCATTATAGTCCCTGTAGGACCCTAGGCATTAACAGGGCAGCAGAACAGCCATTCTGCATATGGACAGTGTGCTGCTCTCACCAGAGGATGTTACCAACATCCTCTGTTAACTTCTACCACCCTCTACCCCTTAACCTGTGACTGTCACAATATTTCTTATTAAAAAACAACATTTATGGCTTTCTCTAGATTTCCCTGTCCAGTTTCATAAATAGCACCCTTTAAAAATCTGTTTTCCCCGTCTTCCCTCTAGGTGGCCAATTTGCTGAGGCTCTTCCAGATCCCCCAGATAAGCTACGCTTCCACCAGCGCCAAGCTGAGCGACAAGTCCCGCTACGACTACTTTGCGCGGACGGTGCCCCCCGACTTCTACCAGGCGAAAGCCATGGCTGAAATCCTGCGGTACTTCAACTGGACTTACGTGTCCACCGTGGCTTCCGAAGGAGACTACGGGGAGACGGGGATCGAAGCCTTCGAGCAGGAGGCTCGCCTCCGCAACATCTGCATCGCCACCTCCGAGAAAGTGGGCCGCTCCAACATCAGGAAGTCCTACGACGGTGTGATCAGAGAGCTGCTCCAGAAGCCCAACGCCAGAGTGGTGGTGCTCTTCATGCGAGGCGACGACTCGCGCGAGCTCATTGCCGCTGCCAACCGCTTCAACGTCTCCTTTACCTGGATCGCCAGCGACGGATGGGGAGCGCAAGAGAGCATCGTCAAGGGCAATGAGCACATAGCCTCTGGGGCAATAACCTTGGAACTCGCTTCCCATCCTGTTAAGGAGTTTGACAAGTATTTCCAAAGCCTCAGCCCTTACAATAACAGACGTAACCCCTGGTTCAAGGACTTCTGGGAGCAAAAATTCCAGTGTAATCTCCAGAACCGAAAACCACATAAAAAGGCTTGTGATAAGCACTTCACCATCAACAGTTCCAACTACGAGCAAGAATCCAAGATCATGTTTGTTGTGAACGCTGTGTATGCGATGGCCCATGCCTTGCATAAAATGCAGAGGACTCTGTGTCCAAACACTACCAAACTCTGTGACGCCATGAAGCACCTGGATGGCAGGAAGCTGTACAAAGATTATCTCCTGAAAGTAAACTTTACAGGTAATAAATTCTCTTTTGGTGAATACAGAATTCCACTGTAATTAATGAAATGTTTGTCAGTCATAATAAGAGCCAGCTGAATTCCCAGTAATACCTACTATCACAATTCAGACCAAGACAGTACCTAGGCAAGGCCATTCTTGTCACAAGGCGGGAGAAAGAAGGACAGGGAGCTTGGTGAGAACCCTAAATAAACAGCTTGATGCTTCTCCTGTTTCCAGCAGAAGGAAGAGGTGGAGGTGGTAACAGCTGATCTTGGAAATGTTACCCTCCATCCTTTAAACCCCCACACACCAACTTCCATTTTGTTCACAGCCAGTTTGGCTCCAGCTGGGCATGTTTGGAGGCCAGTGGTCATTTCACCACCTGCTACACTAGGCAACTGCCTGCTATGCCCATGCTAAGTCTTGGCCTTCACTTTCTCATTTTGTTATGAATTTACATGATAGCTGGCCCATTGGCAATCCCAATATTAAAGCAGTAATCCCTGCCATAAAACCAGATCAGTATAAAATATTTAAATATGTGAGATAGTGCATTTAGTTATGTTACAGAACTTCAGGTTTGATGATAAGGTATAAACAGACTAAATTAAACATGTGCAGGAGACTTGAGGAGAGAGAGTAGATGATCTGGCAATGATATGGGCAAACCATGGGAACTGGCTGTGCAGCACATGGCAGCTGTGTTTTTGTCATCACATATGGCTGAGCTTAGGTTTATTATTAATATTACACCGTAGCAATGCTAAAGACCTACAGAAGAAACAAGTAAAGTGTAGAGCATAGTGTCTTTTTGTTGTTATGTGTTTAGCTTCTGAAGAATCTGGGTTGAGCTTGCATTTTTATGTATTATTAAACTGATATTCTCAGCTGACCAAGATGATAGTAAGGAAACATCATGCTGTGCTTTTTATGAGAACTAGCTCCAAGAGGAATTGGAGGATAAATACGTGTATGGCACAACATGCACAGTCCCAAGAGACCCTCAGTAATACAACACTAATAACACTGGAAACTATGTGAAACTGTCAGACTGGAGCTTGAACTTTTCTCTCCTTTAGAGTTCTTCCCAGCATTTGATTCAGGCCATCTCTAAATGCTATTGACCACATCCCTAATGCTTCTCTTGCTCACAGTGGGGTATGGCTGGTGTAGCCAACTACTCCATTTCCTTGGTACTTGTAGACATATCTCCCAGCACATGGTACAGAGCTCCACAGGACCCCTGGTGTCCTCACACCCTGTTGTCTGACTAGACGACCTGTTCAGAGCACATCAGGGATTCCTGCAGCTCATATAACTGGATTTCTTTACCATGGAAATCAAAAAGGGCCAGATGGAACTGGTCATTTGCTGCATCTTAACTCATCTCTCAGGAGGGAATCCAGGAGGCCCCAGGATCTTGGACACATCCTGGTAATGTAGATGCACTTACAAATGTGAAAAGGTGCTTCAGAACCCTCATCTGAGTGTTACATGCAAGGCAGCTGGAACCACATGCCTGGCCTGAGCAATTTGTGTTTGTCATCCCATTTAGTGTCCTCCTAAAGACTGCTGCATCAGTAAGGACAGTCAGATACCATGACATACACAGATGCATGGGCAATGTATAAATATCATCTGTCATGCTGTAATTGCATTTTATTTATTTATTAGTTTCACAAGCAGCACAAGACAGAGTGGAACAGCCTTCTAGACTTTAGACCTATGGAAAATAAGAACTATCATTTCTTCTCCCCTTCCACACAGCACTTCAGCAGCAGTAAACCCAGCTGGTGGCCAGTCACAAGTGGTGTTCCCCAGGGCTTAGTGCTGAGGCCAGTTCTCTTTAGTATCTGTATCTACGATCTGGATGAGGGGATCAAAGGCACCCTCAGAAAGTTTACAGATGACACCAAGAGGGACCTGGACAGGCTGGATCAGTGGGCTGAGGCCAATGGGATAAGGGTCGACATGGCCAAGTGCCAGGTCCTGCCCTTTAATCACAACAAGCCCACACAATGCTATAGGCTTGGGGAAGAGTGGCTGAAAAGCTGCCTGCTGGAAAAGGACCTGGGAGTGTTGGTCAACAGTCAGCTGAATATGAGCCATCAGTGTGCCCAGGTGGCCAAGAAGGCCAACAGCATCCTGGCTTGTATCAGAAACGGTGCAGGCAGCAGACCTAGGGAAGTGATCATTCCCCTCTACTTGGCACTGGTGAGGTTGTACCTTGAATATTGTGTTCAGTTTGGGGCCCCTCACTACAAGGACATTGAGGTGCGGGGGCATGTCCAGAGAAGGGCAACAAAGCTGGTGAAGGGTCTAGGGCAGAAATCTTATGAGGAGTGCCTGAGGGAACTGAGGTTATTTAGCCTGGAAAAAAGGAGACTGAGGGGAAACCTTGCTCTCTACAACTACCTGAAAGGAGGCTGAAGCCAGGTGGGGTTTGGTCTCTTCTCCCAAGTAGCAAGTGATAAGACAAGAGACAAAAGGCCTCAAATTGCACCAAAGGAAGTTTAAACTGGATATTAGGAAAAATTCTTCACAGAAAAGGTTATAAAGCGTTGAAACAAGATGTCCAGGGAACTGGTGGAGTCACCGTCCCTGGAGGTATTTGTAAAGTGTGTAGATGTGGCACCAAGGGATATTGTTCATTGGTGACCTTGCAGTGGTGGGTTAATAGCTGGACTCAATGATCTGAAAGGTCTCTTCCAACCAGAATGAACTTATGATTCTATTCTACGATTCTATTGTACATAGAAATTATTTTCTCATTTGCCTACACGTCTCCTCAGAGATATTTGAATGTCTTCAAATTGTTGGAATCAAGTGTTTTTAGGAGCACAGCACTTCACAGAAGCTCAGTCTTGGCATACTGATTACAAGGGATGGCAGGGATGTGCAGTCTGCTTATGCCCTTCACAGGGAGGCATTTCAAGACAGTAACAACCTACCCAGACGAGTAGGCACTTCAACAGCTTCAGTTATTTTGAAACAACTTCTGACATTCTAGCTATTTTTACAGACTTAAATGCATACACTTTTAGTAGAGCCCAGCTTTAGTCTGTCCCTAAACAATCTTGGTTCCAGTACCTGATTCCTAATCATTTTTCTATTGTGAAGGTATTTTTTTAAGCACCCAATCATTTCCCCACTCAGCATTTAGACATAAAATCAAAATAACACCAATTTTCTTTGACCATTTTTTTTCTATTTGACCCTTTTTTCCTATTCATTTATATACAGCTAGAAAAATTTATTTTCATTTTTAAGGAAATACATTTTATACTTTTTGTGAATGGGAAGTTGGGCTTGTTCAAATTGAAGAAAAAAAAATCAAAGCCTGTCATCTTGCAATTTTGAAAATAGAAGTCTCCCTTTTTGAACCACATTAATTTGTTTTAAAATCAACATGGAAATTTTTGAAACTCTGAAGAGCTTTATTTTAGGTTAATTTTTATTTCAAATTTAAAAGATAAAAAAAACTAGTCAAGTTCTTTTCCAATGGCCTTGTTCCACATAAATTTTTACTGGCTTATAGTGTGATTTGCTCATGTCCTGTTTCATTGTTATTTCCTTCACTATAATGTGAACTCATGTTTTAATATCAGCCACTTTTTAAGCAGATGAGTGCTTTTTATGTACTTCTTCCTTTTAGAAAGGCGTGACATTTTTATATATACACACATTGTCATTGATTTACATGGGACCAAGAATTCACCTTTGCTCTTTCATGGTTGAAGAAAGCCACAGTGTGTGTTGTTAACACAATGTCAGGACCCTGCTGCCTGGTACATTTGGTCAATGATGCTCTCTTATTTCCAGCTCCAAATCTGAGAATGTATCCCCAGTGTAGAGAGAGGATGGCATGGAAGCTACCAGCTGGTCAGGTACACTGCAACCAAGGTTGTGAATTTTCTCTCTTCTTTAGCCTAGTTAATGATCCTCATCCACAAAAAGGAAGCAGGCAGGAAACAGAACAGCAATGAAAACAGTACTCACACACTCACAAACATCTATTTAAGCAACACCTTCTCTGTTGAAAGGCAGAGGTACAAATAGATGAGCCCCATATACATAAACCTGCAGCTTGCTATGAAAGAAACCTGAAAAATCATAGAATCATAGAATGGTTTAGGTTGGATAGGGACCTTAAAGATCACGTAATTCCAACCTCCTGCCATGGGCAGGGACACCTCCCACTAGACCAGGTTGCCCAAAGCCCCATCCAACCCAGGTCTTGAACACCTCCAGTGATGGAGCATCCACTTCTCTGGGCAAACTGTTTCAGTGTCTCATCACCCTCATAGTGAAGAACTTCTTCCCTACATCTAATTTAAATCTGTGCTCTCCCAGTTTGAAACCATTATGCCTTGTCCTATCACTACAAGCCCTCATAAAAAGCCACTCCCCAGCTTTCTTGTAGACCCACTTCAGACACTGGAAGTCCTCAATAAGGTGTCCCCGAAGCCTTCTCTTCCCCGGGCTGAACAACCCTGAATGTATTCTCCCAGTTTCCAGGAACAGGTGATGGTGCATTTCAAACACACCTCTCTGATTGAAGGACAAGGATGCATTTATGTGACTGGTGTGAAACTGCAATTTTAGACATTGACCCTGCACACTTGAATTAGTTTGGGTTAGTCTCTGATTTCAGATAAATGAAGGAATAAGAGCATTGTTTAGCCCACCTGAGGTAGCCCACATGAGATATGATTTGCCCCTGCATCTCTTGCTATTGGCTACAGGTGGAGAACACAGTAGCTAAGATCCTCACCTGCCATTTAGCTGAAAGTCTGAAGTGAGACT
>NW_008620940.1:0-16099 GCF_000691845.1 Merops nubicus | reverse complement strand
AGGGAAATATGCAGGGAGAAGCTAAAAGCAGGATTGGAGCAGAAGATTGGCCAGGCCTCGAGCACTCCTATACTGACACTGTTGCTGACATGCTGTGTGACAGGTGTTTTTATTAACATCTCTGGCCCTACTTATTTCTTCTTTATCATTAAATTGAAATAACTGCATAGAACTGCAGTGTGGCACGAAGGCAGGCAGAGATTTCATCCCTTATTATCTGTGAGATACACCAAGCACATAATTGTCTTGCAAGTCAGTAAGATATATATGACAAATGTTGTGATACTGAACCTTTTCAGTAACAGAGAAAAGAGACTCCTATGCCTAATTCCCACTTCCAGCAGCAGCAGGATCTGAGAATGCAAAGCCCAGCCCCCAGATAAACGCGCTCACTCCATCTCTGTGCTTGTTTGGCCTTTCAAAAAGATACAGTCTGGTTCATCTCTTGATCTTCCCATCCTCTGCATTCCCTCCTGAGGGCACAAGTGCAGCACTTGATGTTCTGAATTGTGATGCTCTTCTGCTGATAAAGAGATGCTGGTTCAAGAGGCTGTTAGTTTGTATTACCAGAACAACAAAGAAGTGCTCAACAAAAGTAAAGGGCTCCCTGGGAGAGAGCACAGAGTAAACTCAACTCAGCTTCTTGCCAGCACCCAGGCATCTTTTGCTGGAGGGCAGCGAGTGGAATGATTCTTGGGAAGGTTATGAAACCAGGGATGAACCCCAACGTGAGGCAAACCTCCACGTACCCAGAAGCCTGCCTCCCTCAGAGGCAGACAGAGGGGTCAATGCAGCAGCCAGAAGCCACCAGGATGACACAAAAAAAAAAAAAAAAAAAAAGGGTCACACCGACAGGCGGGGGAGAGGGAAGGCTGGTGAGAGGGCTGGAAAATATGCCTTATGGAGACCAGCTGAGGGAACTGGGGCTGTTCAGTCTAGAGAAGAGGAGACTGAGATGAGACCCTATTGCTCTCTACAGCTACCTAAAAGAAGGTTGTAGTGAGGCTGGTGTTGGTCTCTTCTCCAAAATTACTAATGATAGGATGAGAGTAAACGGCCTCAAACTGCAGCAGGGGAGGTTTCGTTTGGCTATTAGGAAGAATTTCTTCACTGAGAGAGTGGTTAGGCACTAGAATGGGCTGCCCAGGGAGGTGCTGGAGTCATCATCCCCAGGGATGTTCAAAAAATGAGTAGATATAGCACCTGAGGCTACAGTCTATTTATTAGGGAAATCTTGGGATGAAGGTTGGACTTGATGGTCCTAGAGGTCCTTTCCAACCATGGTGTTTCTGTATTTCTAACTGTTATTATTGCTCACAGTGCAATTACAAGCCTCACAACACATGACATACCAGCATAGCAAATGTTATCATGGGCAGTGTGAAAGGGGTGTCCATCATTTGGGATAAATTTGCAGGGTCCTGCACAGATGTGCCCACATGTTACCACCTGGTGTATCTGCACCTCCAGGGCACTGATCTGCAGGTTGGGCAGGAGTGTGGAAGGGCAGCAATGACATTCAAGGACCAGCATTAGCCCCATCTGGTCCCGGGTTGCTGAGCTGGCTGTGCAGAATGGCAGCCTTGTCACCCAAGGGCTGGGGACTAGGCTCCCCCTTCTCATGCTGCACAGAGAGCAGGGCTGGTGCTGTTGCCAGATTAGCTCTGCCACGAGTCCAGCGTGGGAGCGTAGGGGCAGAGGGAGGCTGCATTCAGGGGTCTAGCCATGTCCCTCTCTCTTTTGCAGCTTTCTAGATCTCCACAGCAAACGGTAGGAGGAATCTGGCTAAAGTAGTAACCTTGAAAAGCAGATCATTAAAAATTTTAGGCCACAAATATGTTTATAGTACTCATTGTCTTTTCCTACACCTTTCCTCCTCCACAACTACAGAAGTCACTGTCATGTCCCTCCCTGTATTATGTTCAGAAATCCAGCTCTTTTACAGCAAAGCCTATGTCATCAAACCTAGCTTATACTGGGCAAAATCCCCTCCCTTTCATCTGCTGGGCTTTATCACAAAACAGGCTGGTCCTAAGTTTCTCTGTGGTTTATTTTCTTTTCTTCCTCACCACTGCCCCAGTCAACAGTCAAAAAATATGAAGCACAAAGACAAACTCACTTTCTCATTTACTCCTGAACACTGGTGACGTCTGTGGTAGGAACATATTCTCACAGACCATTTCCATCATAGCTATTCCACCCAAGTAGGAAAGAGGGGAAAAAAAAAAATA
The DNA here is from genome assembly GCF_000691845.1 of Merops nubicus. Taxonomy (NCBI): domain Eukaryota; kingdom Metazoa; phylum Chordata; class Aves; order Coraciiformes; family Meropidae; genus Merops; species Merops nubicus. The sequence continues at coordinate 13,868 of NW_008620940.1, read as the reverse complement.
CACTACAGTGAATTCCCCAAGATATTTATTAAAAGTATACATGAAAAAAATGTCTAGGGTTTATAGGAAAAACTAATGTCTTTTTCCTGGGACCACAAATGCGTCGTAGCATTTAAAACCTTAGAGAAGCTAGGGAACAGGCTCTGAAAACACAGTTGAGACTTACTATTTCAGAGCAGAGGAACAGCTGAACCTGCACAGTATTTTCCCACACTTCTCCCTGTATTAGGGTTACACTGGTATATACACACACAGAGCTACAGTGAGATTTTGACAGTCTGGTTTTCCTCATGATCCCTCTACTTTCTCATTTCTCCAGCTGCCTCTTTGCAGATCTAGCCACTGATAGGAATCTGCAGTTCTTTTCCTTTGGGCAAATTTACCCTTCCAAGAGGCTCCTGGGCAGAAATCTCTGCTAAGCCCTTAGTGAAGCTTATATGTGTATAATCATATATTTATGCTTTTTCTTTATATACATGCATATTTTAATACATATCTATTTAATTGTGTGTAACAGATTCCTAAGATATAGAATCACAAAGTTAAAGAATAAATCAGGTTGCAATGGCCCTCAAGAGGTCCTCAGTCCAATCTCCTGCTGAAAGCAGGGTCAGCTGCAAGATCAAACCAAGTTGCTCAGGGATTTGTAGGTGTAAACTGTCTGAAATTGAAATACTATGGTACCTTTTCATCCTCTAGTTTAGGTCTGAGGTATCACAATGGCAAACAATCCAATCTGCACCCTGGATGTGCTCTGTGTCACACACTGCACCATGTAAGATGGACACTTGGGCTGGCAGCAGTACACAGTTGTTTTCACCTCTAAAACACAACTTCCAAATAACATTTCCATTAAAACTTTAACAGGTCAGTGACCTGCCTGTTAATGGTGTCTGTTGTCTAGCCAGAGATCATCATAAAACGCTGTCTTTCCATGCTTTTATTTGGTACTAATTAACAGTAATTGGCCTAAGCGAGCAAGAGCAGAGATTAAATTGTGTTCTTGCCTCTTGAGATAAGCTCCAGCAGCAGAGGCCAAGGTGTGTTGGATCATGTTTCCCTTCTATCCTGGGAGCAAGAAAATTCTGCCTGCTGTCACCACTGCCTGCTGCCACACTCGTCTGCCTGACTGGGGCACTGAGCTCCCATGGACAAAAAGATGAGAAATGCAGCATTAGCAAGAGGCAGAGTAGCAACAACTTTTCATAGTCCTTAGGAAGCCTCTGAAGTATTTTGCCTTTGGCCTTTACTCAGCTGGGTGTCATTCCTAGAGACTCTGCAGAAACCACAGGCCAGCGACGGATCCAAACTTATAGCAGCACATTTAGGTGAAGGTGCTTTGACATCCCAAAAACAGCAAATAGCTCTCCAAGCCAGTTTCCTTTACTTGAATATTTATACACCCCACCATTTCAGCTGAGCTATGAGAAGCTGCACATAAAGTTATATAGTCTGTATGTAACATAGTCAGCTGCTTTTACCATGCTAATAAAGTAGCCTTTAGTCATTTTATAAATCTCTAGACTATGCAGTGCCCATGTGGGTGTGCAAATGAGGATGAGATTAGACACCCTGTGTTTACAGAGAAACACATGACTGAAAAACTGAGCAATTATTTTCTTTCAGATCACATATTTGAGAGACAGAAGGCTTGGTAACCTAATTTCTCTAAACCATAGACTTCTGTGTTCGCCTGCTGCTTGTTTTATAATATTTTTTATATTATCTTTTGTTTCACTGGCAAATGTCATGTAAATCCCAAACAATGAGGGTCTGCACAGATGGAATACTCGTACAGTCTGTTCATACTCCAGCTGTGCATGCTCACTTTTCCAGTCCCACTGGTCTCTACAACAGGGAGACAGCTCAGGGCATACCATGGGCTTTTATTATTATTCTTCATGTAAATTTGCCTGTGCAAGATACCCACACATAGCTGAAAAGATATCAGGTCTGCTTCCTTCTCCTTCTGAGCTGGAAGAACAAGGTATATGAGAAAAGATTTTGGTTCAGGATTCCTGCCCCTTTACATTATAGCATCAAATTTGTGTCTGAAAAGCCAACGGGAGGACCATGTTCTGCTCTACTACCTCCTGTGGAAGAGCACTTTAACACTTCCAGAAGTAATCTCAGTTAGCCTCACTGGCATGCTGAGGTGCTGGTTTAGGGGCTTAAAAAGCCACAGGCTGCACTCAGAACATGAACGCAGCAGTGTTAGTGAGGATGAGGACAAGGACATGAGAGGGAGGTTGCACAGGGACACACTGGGACAGTGGGACACACTGGGAAAACAAATCACTCTTTTCAGTAACCCAGGTGTGTCCTGGCTTTATGGTGAGTCCCTGAGAAAACTGGTCTTTTCAAAAGATGATGAAGAAAACTACAGAAAGTCACAAACACAGATGTCAAATTCCAAATATAATTATGTTACATTATTTTTACCAAACTTCTATTGTTGTTGGTCACTAATAATTACACTAGAAAGGCAGAACTGAACCATAATCTGCAGAAAAGTATCTTTTCTTCTGAAATAACCTTAAAATCACTACTTTCCTGCAACACACGTTTGCTTCACCCAGCAGAGCACAAGTGCAAAGATATTACCAGGCTAACACTGACTAAAGGGCACCTGGTTCCAAACCTGCATAGCTGCACTGATGTGACACTAACCTTCAGCCCAGACTGCTGCTGCAAATCAGCTGGACATGTGAATTTATTTCAGCTTTCTACAAAGCCTGAACTATTCTCTTCAAGCTTGTTTAACTTGCAGGGTGGATAAAAGCAGCTCAGTGACACAGTCTTGTGTTTCTATCTAAAAGGGAGAAAGGAATTCAGCCCAACCTCAACACATCCCCTGTGTAAATTTTTGCACTAATACACATTTTTGCTACATATTCATAAACTGTGTAAATGGTGTCATGAATCAAAATAAGTACTTAGGGCAAAAGTTTCAGACCAATGACAGAGGATTTTCAGATCCTATCACAAATTCACTTTTCTTATTGATGCAAGTGTTTGTGAGTATTTTCACTAAAAATTTTCAATAAAAATTCAGGCCAGTAGATCACACCTACCTTCTAAAAGAGGATTCAAAAAGCAACCAGAGCTGCACTTTCACGGAGCAGAAACTCATTTTACATGTGAGTACTCTTCAGAAACTGACTTTCAACTGGAAACTGGATGGACCTGTCACACAAATGTCTTAAAGGGTGACTTTCTTTCATTTCCTCATCTCTTAGAGCAATGTTTCTAAACACATCTAAAAACATCTCAAAGAATGTCTGCTCTGGCATCACTGCATCATTTATGGCTATTTGGTTAGCAGATACAGAATATGATCTAAAAAGATTTTATATTGCTGTTATCTGGGTGAGTCATTTCCTTTTGTTTCCTTCTTCCTACCATGAAAGTTTATTTTATCTTGAGGATGTGATAAGTGAATACAAAGAATACTAAAACTCTTTAAGGCAGGGGCAACAACACACATATCCATGCACTGCATTATCAGAAACAGAGAAACTTCCAACAGAAATGCCCACCAAGTCCTAGCTGTAGCATGACTCAAGGACAGGATCAATCTTTTGATTTGCTTTCCCACTGCTTGCTCCAGCCATGGAGTGGTACATCAGCATCAGCTCCTCTGCTCACTATTGGGATGAAAAAGGGTTCATCCCTAAGAAATGACAGTATCACCAAATATAAACCCTTAAATTTAAGGCATGTAAATCATAAAATAATTACCAGGATCATTAATTGGGCCTGCAGGATCTCCACACCAAAACTCACTGTCTCCTCAGTGCACTGGACGAACAGCACAGAGCCAAAGCCAATGGTGATGTGCATGGTGATTGCAAACATCCACTAAATAGAAATCAGAGGCTAATGTATCTCACACTATGAAGTTTTCTGCCCCCTCAGTCTTGCATCCACTTTTCATCTCCTACAGTTTTGCTTTTCTTGTTACAAGCCCATCTTTCTACTTGCCAGTATGTGAATCATCTCTTCTCAACAAATGGCACATATATATCTAGCACTTTTCCTACAGAAGAAACTCAAGAGTACTTCTGAAGGCCGAGAGATGCTCACTTTCTAAATGTGTATGTGCAGTTGCTCCTCAATTCAAGGTGGCTTTCATGCAGTACATTCTCCTATTTGCGGCTTTACACACACTCCAGACAATTTAATGGACAACAGAATAAGTTAATGAAGCAATTCCTTTGTATGTATGAAATATTTATTATGGCTGAAATACGAGGCTCAGCTAAGAAAACACTGAAGCTGTAGCCAGTGGAGGAATTGCACCATGCTTGGTGGAAACAGGGTGTGAAAAAGATGAGTGAAGCACAGCCTTGAACAAAATCCTCACACAGAATGTATGTCACAGAAATTCTGTGTAACTGTAGCTGAGAGCACATGGACTTTCAGGGTGGACTGTGATTCCTGCTAGCTGCAGCTGACATCGCTACGACCTCGTGATTTCCCTTGCCATGAATAACCATACACTGCCTTTATAAATAATTTTTACCTATAGTTTTTCTGAAAGTAGAGTTTTTCCGTGGTATTTATCTACAGCCCTGATGCATGGAGCAGCTGATCACTGCTCCAAGATTTGATGCCTGCTTGGTAGCAGAAATTAGCCTGTCATGCCAGAACATATCTTCACAAGGCAGTGGCAAATAAGGCACCGTATGAAGCTGCTATTGGGAACCTGTTCTGAGAAAGTTTGTTTAACTTCCTCTTTTACATTTGCATATCTGTTTGAATAAATAGCTAATGGCTAGTTAGTGGTGCAGTAACTGAAAGACTAAAAAGCCTATCTTGAAAGGCTCTTTAGAGAAGAAAATATCTCAAGTCAGATGAAGGTTTAAGGCAGTTCTATTAATGTCCTTTCTAGATCTCTGAAACATTTTATCAGCCTAAGTCTATCAATATATCTCTGCTTCCACCGTTAAATAGGCAAACAAATCAACATTTTCTTCTTACATTTTCCCCTGAGGTCCAGTGATTGCTGCTGTTGTTGCTGAACTGATTCAGTGGAGCAAAACATTAGCAAAAATGATTCTGTGCTCTCAGCTTTATCTTTTCTTCCTGAGAGCAGAAGAATTTGCAAGTATTAATATGACATTCAGGATAACGCACATCAATGAACACTGGTGATGTTCATAGAGCTGGTGTGCTACCTTTGCAGCTGGTGTGTGATATGCATGAATAACCTTAAAAATCAGGACTTTTTATCCTTTATCTGTCTATCTTTTTACTAAAATTCATTGTTATAAGTAGCCAACTTTCATCTCTCTGTTGGCTAACTCAGCATTTGGTCATAGGTGAGATATGCTCTATTGAATGCTGACTTAGCCTGTCATTTTAGTAGATGTGCATTTCTAGCCATGCATTATTACATGAAAATGAGTAAGAAGAAAATCCAGACTCAGATATTGTTACAAAGGAAGAGGAGTCACATTTAATGTCTGTGGTGGACCTTACTGAAAGCATTAATTTGATTTTTCCTCCATCAGTGGCCAAAATTCAAGCCAGTCAGCTTTGATACCTTCTTTGACACAACTTGCTCTGTAGTCCAATAACCAATGGAACAAGCTACATACTTTGCTGATAGCAAATCAGTTTAGCCAGAGCCCACCTTTGAAAGTGTCTATTTCTCTCCACTGATTATAGAAGCTCTGTAAGAAAACTGCATTCCCAATATAGACAGTCTAATTAAGTTCAAGCTAAAGAAATATAGGTCACTTTTTTTTCATGCACATATTATATTCACAGAGAAAACAGATTCGATCCAGAATCATGCACCATAGCATGTGTGAAATATTTACATTTCCATCTGAACTCCTTTATCTTTCTTCCACTGACATTATGTCAGATGTGCCAAACACTACAACTGAGCTGTGTAATATGTCTGAGCATAAAGGTTCTTCTGTGTGTTTTGCTGTGGCATTTTTTCTTTTTTCCAGCTCTGAAGCATCCTACAACTCCTGTTTTTTTCCACAAAATGTTCAATAAATTTTAGCTTCAGTTATTTCAAAAAGATATTCCCATTAGAATTCACTACTTATGGGTTTATTTTTGCACTGGAAATACAATTTTATTTTGCAAATTACCTCATTGTTAGCAATTTGTAGGGCGATTGCTGAGACTTCTCTGTAGCTTCTTAACAAAAATATTAGCATAGAGTCATAAGATTTGTAGGAAGAGGCAATAGCCTTAACAGATTGCCCACATATAAGGGAAAAAAAAAAAAAAGAAAACAGAGAAGCTTTTGGCATAACATTTCTTTGCCATATTTTGTCTTGCATCTCAATCAGACCTTGTGTTTCTAAACTATATACTTTTAAAGAAGCAAACAAAAAGCTCTCAATAATTACTCTGCAAATGGATAGTAATGAGGCTGTTTGAAAAGTGAAATTGTTTCCAGGACAAAATAAAAATTTGATATACTGAGCTCCTAGCAGAGCTGCTCCTTCAAAATAATTGAAGGTCAAATTTATTGAGCAATTTTTCTGATGACATAATGAAGTGACCTTGTGCCCAAAGGCTTGTGCACATCTTCCATCTATAGACTAGTCTAGTAAAAAATACTGCCTTTCTTATGAACTTGAAATTTCTTGAATCTCTGACCATCACAGCTACAGTATTACTACCACTAAATAATAGTATTGCATTATAAGTAATTACATCTATGTCAGTCCATCTGATCTGGGAGTGTCCTCGTATTGAGTCAATTAGGAAAAAACAGCCAGAGAGAGTCTGTTTCATGGGTCATTTGGTTCTGATCTCTAAGGGCAAACTATCTAACTAAAATATTCAGAACATTGTCTGGAAACACCTCTCTAATCCTCAGGTCCCCACAGAGGAGAGAATGTTTTAACTACCTTCCTTTAATATCTTAATAACTGAATCTTTTCATAGTTCCTTCAGGCTGACAAAGAATGACAAAAAAATATTATTAGGTATTCAACACTTCCTTAGCCATCAAATACTATACTCAATTCGAGGCTGCAATTAGCACAGGATGGAATGGTGCCTCCAAAACAAGATTCATGGCCTTGTGACATAACTGAGTTTGTTACTTTGCTTGTCCCTTACTAGCAAAATGAAAACACAGCTGCAACGTCTTTCAGCTGCACCCCAGAGGTACTGAGAAGAGAGAGGTAAGGCACAGCACCTGTCCCCAGCACCAAGGTTAGATGAGCATGTCCCTCACCCAGAAGTCCAAACTGGACACAGGGAACTCTTAACCCTGGGACTGGCAGAAAGTCTCAGCCAAAATCTCAGCCTCTGGAAGCAACATTAATGTTCAGCAACTGGCAGATAACTCACCAGCCAGCTCATTTTTCTCTCAAACCAAAGCATTTCAAGAGATAGCAAAGGCCAGTCCAGAACTTAGAGTTCCAGCTCCCAAGCTTTTGTATTGTCACCCTAACAGTGGCCATGTTTCTTCATAATGGAGATGGGTTCCCCCTGCTTCTGCTTACAAAATACCGAGTTGGCCTGAGGGAGGAGTAAAGCAGTTTAAAGTCATGGTTTAATTTCCTTTGTAATTGCAAGTTGATTGCTGGTATAAATTACCTTGCATGCATTTTGCCTCTTGTGTCAGCCATTTCCTAAAATGGATAAGCTTAAATTAAAAGAACAGTATCAACTGAAAGGCATTGCTGTGTTGGAACCTCACAGAACATTCATATAAATTATCAACCTAGCAGACTTACTGAAAAAAGAAAACACTTTAGATGCTTTTCCGTGAGTGTTTATTTTTAGGTTGGACTAATGCAATCTTAATTAAAAAAATTCAAGAAAATTGTTATATGTTTTGTATTTTTAAGGAGAAATACGACTGCAAAATTTTCACATGCTTTCTGCCTTCCATGTACCAAAACCCACATCCTTTGGGAAATCAGAAATTCCTTTATTAATTCCTTAAATTTCCTTTAAAAAGAAGAGTAGTTTCATAATTACCTTGACGAAGGTTTGTGGCTTAGCATCTAGTTCATTCTCCTCAAGTTCTAAAGAACTCACATATGCTCAGGGGCCACACAAGCAAGGGGACAACACACACCTGAAAATGTAAAACATTTTGCTTGAGGCAAACGTTTCACAAGAAAGATAGCTGGGGAGTTCTGCCTTCAGCCAGGCAGAGGAGAACGACAAGCTGAATGAATTTTTGTAATCTCTTGGACTTTTCTTAGTTTATTTTGCCAGTGTCCACACTACTTTCCTCCTGGACTGTTCTCTCCAATAGCCTCTGCAGCAGTCACAGCAGCCTGTGTGGACAGCTTGCAAGAGACACACTCTCACAGGTACATTGCAGAGAGCTTGTACCACTTTCTATCACTTGGTGCTCCAGCTGTGAGCCTTTCTCTTTCCAGTATCAGTGATATTCACCCCACCTAACTTCAGATACTTATACTGTAGATGTATTTTAGCTAGTCACCCTCAAAATGGTCAGAAGAAAAAAAAACAGGTACAGTTCAGCTGAGCTATCCTAGATATCAACTCTGGGATAAATTCTAAAAATACCCATTCTCTTTTCTTGGACAGAAGCCTGGGATAACTAACTCATGTGCAGATACCCATGTGATAGATCTTTGCAAGTAAGCCTGGGGAAACATTTGTGTCTCTGACTACTGCAAACACTGTGGGGGTCTATGAGGTGTTAAAATTCCCTACAGCAAACAAATTTCCAATCTGAGATACAAACCGTAGAGTTGAATGGAAAATCTGCAGACACAGACAGGAAAACTACATTTGTAGAAGACTAATCAGTCTCATCAATTGCTTGAATGAAAAGAAGCAGTACTGCATATGACTCAAACACATCCAGAAATGATGGTGCAGAGGTTAGAAGTGACTACCTGTCTCTGTGAAAACTGGCATTTTAAGCCCATTCATTATTTATGAATTGTGGAAAGGTACCATCTAGTGACTCTTCACTTTGAGCTTTCCCCAACTTTGAAATCACCAAATTTCAGCGTCCCTTCTGCCAATCAAGTGTGAAACCAGCTGGGTTATACTGAGATAGGAACAAGAGTGGGTATATCAGGTCCCCATTACTTGGTCTGAATGTTCAATCGAGCAGAAATAAGACACTTTGACCTCAATAAACCATATCTAACTAAAAATAAAATTAAAAGATAGATGCATTCTCAGGGTCCTTTGTGATACTTTTCAAGATAAGGCATCATAGACAAAAGATGAGCCAGTTGGACAAACACATCACAACCAGTTTTACTATTATGAAGGCCCTTCCTCACAGTGCTTTAAAAAGGCACTGCCCAGGCAGTGTAACAGGAAGGAGTAGGGAGCATTTAAAATTTCAATATTTTTTCAATTACATAAACAAATGTCTTGTTTTTCAGTCTTCAATCTGAGTTCAGAGTTTTTGCAGCACCATCTAGTGAGACTAAGGAGGTTTTACTCAACTTTTCAGAAACTCCAGCCTGTTCCCTCTTTTCCTTTGCATTTGGTTTTAATCATGATCTCCTTATAGTCTATTGGCTGAAAGTCTTTGGGGCCAAAAAAGCTGTTGAAGAAGGTGCCTTCAGTGCACACAATAGTCCTTTCACATTTCTTTCTGCATTATGTGCAATCCCACAGCTTTTGCAAACTGCCAAGCTGAAAAACTGCAGAGCATTCACCAAGCCTTGGTATTAACAAACTGCTTCTTAGCTAGGGAGCTGTGCCTCTGATCTGTACCTTGTTTGGAAAGAATACACTCTGCAAGCAAAGAACAGATCCACATTTTACTGGATGTGAGGGATATTCTCAGATGTAGGCACACCTGTCATCATTCCTACAGGAAGTGTTACTGATGATATTTTCTATAAGACAGCATCTACACATTCAGCTCTGTGCCAGACACATGCAAGATTCTGTATGTAAATTATCCCTCCTGGCCCAAAGATGTTGCTGGCAAACAAAACTCGACCTGATTCCAAGCCAGATAAGATGACACTCATCTTTTCCTATGCTGCTCTGCCTCTTGAAAGTTTCTCAGTGCCTAATTAGCATTATGACTGCTTTGTTTTCCTCATCTACCCATCCCTGGTTTAAAAAAACTTTAAGTGTTTTTCACTCAACTGAGCCAATCAGAATTTTAAAAAAAGATTTCCCATGTTGCCTCTTAAAATAGTGTTTTTGCCAAAAATGAAAATAAATATCCTGCTTCAGAACTTTTTTCCAAGCTCTTTCATATTACTGACAGCAAAAATTATAAAGGTTTCCAAATGAAAGCAACCAACCCTCCCCAGCACATAAGCACCTACCTGCAAGTGATGTGGTTGTTGGAAAAGATGACCCTACTGCATGCAGATGGAAACAAAATTACATAGATCAGTATATAAAAGCTATGATGTTATCTCATGCTCTTGTCCATATCTTCCACTAAAACAGTCATAAAAATAAACAATCATTCCTCTTATAGCTGAAGGAGTTTGTCTTCAACTTACAGAGTGACATCCTCTCCTCTGATGGGATTTCTTCAGTGTGCTGGCAGAGGTGGGCTCAACCGTGGCTCCACAGGCTTCTGTTTTCTGCACTCTGTATACCTCAATGTTTTTCCTGTTCTCATAAATGTCACTGCTGGTGCATCTTCTTTGCTGAACTCCTGCAAGCCAGAGCACAAAGCATTACTAGTTGAAGTATCATTAAGTCACTTTTAAATATCCTTTATTTTCCTTCACAACTTCTGTAGAATTTCTATTGGAAAAATGGCTTGCATAGGAGTAATTCATTTCAAGTACAAAGGGAAGAAAAGATTCAAAGATATTGCTCAAAGGAGACAAAGTTTGTATTGTCATGCAGATAGCAGGGTAGACCCAGAGAGTCCCATCTCTCATCTCTCAAGTGACAAACCCAAAATAGCTTAGCTGCAACTCTGAAAAAGACCTGTTCAAAATACCTGCTATAAAATTGTAAATTTGCTCTCAAAACTCAAGTGTAACTGCAAAGAAAATTCTCAGAGTGATTTATAACATGGCTTGATATGGAAAATCATCTGCACTGGAAAATCATCTGCCAATATACAACAAATATTATTTTTACTCTAAAACTTGCTTCCTTATGATATTAAATTCCTGCCTATAATCATTTTAACGTTATGATTATTATTTAATCATATTTTCTGAAAACAGACTTTTTGGACGTGATTCTGCAGGGTCTAGAATAGATTGATAAACATCACTTAAAATGCCTTGGTGTTTTTATATGTAATCAGTAGATACATTAATTGCTGCCACCCAGTGGGTTTATTTGTAGGCTTTGGCTCAGATTCAGTAATTTAATATATCCTTCTTTGGTTAAATGATTTCATCCTCTCCATTTGAAGGAGAACAATTTATTTTCCTCTATCAGCAGCCACTAAAAATGAATGTTTCAAGCTACAAGCTTGGTTAACTTAAAATGTATTGTCCTACAAAAAGTCTTTTCAATGATGGTTGGACTAGATGATCCTACAGGTCTTTTCCAAACTTAAGGATTCTATGATTTTATGATTCTGTGATTTGTAGGGTGGGAACAACTAACCCCATGGAAGGCCACATACACATGAGCTTCAAGCTACCTATATGTGAGGTTACCTGCTTTGATTTCTAGACCTACCTACCTGCAAAGAACAAGGGAAATACTTTGCCCTATTTAAATTATAAATATCCTATCAGAACTAAGAAGTTGTTAAACATGTTACAGGAGGAACTTCTTCCTGAAAAGTGCTGATACATCTGGCTCTCACATAAGTTGTGCTGGGGTACTCATGCACTTGAAGTCATGCATTGCACAGAAGATAAGCCATGCAATCAGTTTGCAATTTGTCTTGCTTACCTGCAGTTCCACCGGTACTAGTAGAAGTCACAAGCTCTCAGCACACCTCAGCACCTGGCCTGTGTAACACTGAAGTAAATAAATTGGCTCTTAAAACTAGGCTGCTGTGTTAACAGCTTCTACAATCTCTGTAAGTATTATGAATAATGAAACAAGACACTGGCAATGACAACACATTATTGAAGAGCTGTTAAGTGCTGCATTATGATTTCATTTTAATGCTGCTCCTGGATGAGAGAGAGCTTGCACGCCTCTGCATGAGGAGGAAGAGGCAGAGAAGGGAGGCTGCTTAATATGCTTCTTGTTGACCTGTATTTTGAATTTAGTTGCTTGTTAGAGCATGTTATTTCCAGGAGGACTGGCCATTTGGGGGAGTATTTTGCTGCCCTTAATTCTGTACACTCAGAGGTCTTGTTGGGCTACACAGCAGTATAACTAGATGCCAACAGTGAAGAGAAAGAGAAAGCAGTGCTCTTACATACTCCTGTGTTACCCAGAACTAGTCTGTCATCACAGAAACATAGAATGCTTTCGGTTGGAAGGGACCTTTAAAGGTCATCTAGTCCACCCCCCAGCAGTAAGCACGGACATCTTCAGGTAGACCAGGCTGCTCATCTAATGCTGCAAACCAAGGCTGTCCACCACTGTGGTGGACACAGGTGAGGTGGTGAAGTGCAGGAGAGGGCAGGGATAAGAACAGGCGGTCATGGCTCAAACTCAGAAAAGACTACAGGGGGGTGTAAATTGTCTTCCAAAATTGCCCTAGGATAAGAAAAAATATAGGAAAGGAATGCATTCCAAATCCAGCACCTGGGGAGGTGCAGGTTATGCATCAACCCTCCGATCGAGGCTTCTGTGCCAAAACCCACTGTCCTGTTTAATGACCTTAGCAGGAGTATTCCAAAATAAGGTAGTGCTCTGCAGGAATAAAGGTGAAAGAATTTGGCCTCAGTGCTTTATAGAAGCTAAATAAATGTACTGCAAGAAATCCAAAGTACCTGGAGGCTGAATGGAGGAAGATATCACAGCCTTATACGATACTGGTCATGCTCAAGCACAGCATGGGCACAGTTGCAGGGGAAGATTTATTTCAATATTGTCAGTGGAACCACTTCTGTAACCAAAGACACAGGGGAATGATATCACCTTTATTGCTCATCAATGGCAAAAAAAACCAGCCTTTTGCTTCCTGCCTATAGAGCTGTTCACCATTGATGCTACAGCAAATGACCAATAAATCACAGAGTAAATGCAATTTCCTCCTACATTTTTAATATTTCTTCATTCTCTGCGTGAGCCTCAGATGGAGGAAAAACAAAAACTCCCCAGAACTTACCAGTTGGAAGTGTTACAATATTGATTTCACAGGTCACAGATCCAGTCTGTGGTTTTTTCATTTCCCAAACAAGATATAGGACCAAAGCAGCACATGCTGGCAACCTTAAACCAGACAACAAATATCAGAAACTGTTAAAACTGAAGCAAAATAGAAGGGGTTCAAAACTTCCTACAACACAGGGTGAAGTGAAAAAGTCATAAATAAGAAACTGTTGGGGATTTCATAGTTACTTCTCCATCATCCTCATAATGAATCCTCTATTCAACTACATTCTAGACTGTTGGCCTCAGAGCTGATGTTTTCTGATATGATCACTTAGATTACGTTATAACACAACAGTCACATTTCACTAAATAATGCTGAGCCTCAGTTAGAAGCAGACCTCTTTCTTCCAAAGGAAAAAGTGAAGATTGCAGTTGCGCATAGTGGGGAAAATAATTGGGGAATTCATGTGTATCCAGGGAAAAAAAAACAGTAAGGACATTGGTAATGTAACACAATTATATGTCTGTTGTCGCCAACACTCGGACCTGGGATCGCGGCAGCTCATCCTCTGCCGTTGAGGGCCATCGAGACACAGGCTCCATGTGGAGGATGCAGCAAATGGCATTTATTGCATCGCTGCGATTGCTTATATATGCTAAGCCCCGCCCACAACACCCCTCGTGGGCAGCCCAAGCTTTCCATTACATCGTGAGATCTT
>NW_008620939.1:20381-24896 GCF_000691845.1 Merops nubicus | reverse complement strand
AACTTTTTGTGGTGTATAGTGGTCGAGGTTTTTGCCTGTTTTTTTTTGTCAGTTTGAGGTTGTGGGGAGCTCAGAGGATGGGTGGGTTTGTTTGGAGTCTCTGCTTTGAGTCTCATTTATACAATGATTTTGTGTGACGTGTTCTTGGATTTTTTCCAAGACTTGGTCCTGATGTGGATTTGCCCAATGTTTGTGCTTTGAACTTTAAGGGAATAACCAATGTGAGTACAGTTCATCTTATGTTGCTTCTGAACCTCTCTTGTGAAGTGGTATCTACTGATCACTGCTGGGATGGCACCTGAATTACTGGGAACACACTAAAAAGGCATCTGCTAATCCACACTGCAAGCTGACCTCACTGGAACTGTTGAATAAAGTCATTTGGAGTTGGTGGTCAAAGGTTTTGGGGAAAAAAGAAGGAAAAATTGCTTAAAGCCAATATTTTGGAGGTGACAGCAAACTGAAAAGGCTCCCTGAGGTTGGGGAACTCTGAGTAAAATGTTAAAATTCAAACTAGACTTGATTCAAAGGGGATTAGGCACCTTGTGCAAAACTGGGAGTTGGTTCTGTTTGTCTTTAACTTGTCATCTTCCAGTCAGGACGTGAGGATATGCAGAAACCTTGAGGGTTAAGTTGTGTTGCCTGGAAGATGGCAGAGTTCAGGTCTTGGTTTTTTTTTGAGAGGTGCCAAATTCTTGACGAGTGGCTGAGAAATAGCTTCTTTGCAGCAGAAGGACATAGCTCCTCCAGGCCACATCAACTTGAAATGAGACCAAAATCAAGTGTGATTAGATACAGCCTGTCTTCAATGTTGTGGCTAAGGTTTGATCTTTTAAATGCAGTGTGGTGACTGCTCTTCACAGCAGCACTTGCTTCAGAACACCAACATTTGAGCTGTGTTGGTGGATTCTAACGTGAGGTGTAGACAGTTCTCTCTTCTCCTTCCTTTTGCCCACGTTTTCTTTATCCTCCATTTGGCAGAGTTTTACTATTTCTATTCTTTACCTACTTCAGTGCTGCTTCAAACGTGGACTCCCCATCACTAGCTGTGAGAGGGAGCAGCCTGTGGAAGCAAGTTGTCAATGAACTGAATCTAACATAGTTTTGTTTAGCATCTTGGTCTTTTTTTCCTCTTTGCATGTTTGTTTATACCAACCTGTCTTGAAGAGCTAGAGCCAAAAACTTTGCCACACGTGATCTCAAAGAGAAGCACAGAATTGTTTAGGTTGGAAGGAACCTCTCCAGATTATCTGGTCCAACCCACAAAGCACAGGAGGGTTTAAAGAGGTGTGTGTGATTTCATTTTTCTGGCCATAAGATGGGCCTGTGGAAACCAAAGTGTGCATACATAACTTTCCTGATCAGCTGATAGCAGCAGAAGTCTGGTGATTAACTCTATTGTATCCCTACATTGGCATTAGGGAAAAGGAGAACCTTTTCCCATCTCTGACATGCAGAATTTATTTCCTTTATGGCTTTCTAAACACTGGAGGTCTGCTTGAACGTGTCCCTGTGTGCTCTTGGGAGCACTGAGGGAGCACTTCTGGCCTTTGCTGGTTCAAACAGAATTTCTAAAGCTCTGTCACCTTTTCTAACCACATATTTTTTTAAAAAGCAATTGGTCAGAGACTGAATTTTGCTAATTTCATTAAATTGTCATCAGAAAAGGGCCTTGTTGTACTCTCAAGTCCTCATCAACCTCTCCCATGCTGTAGCCCCCAGTTTCAGCGTTTTCCTCCGGCCGATGAGCTCGCTATGCCCAGTCCCTGTGCTGCTTGTCCCACTCCAGCCCTGGGGAGTGGCTGCTGTTTAAATTGGCTCTCTAGGGAGAGTGGAGCTGGCAGAGCAGCCACACAGCTTCCATCCTGGAGAGCACGTGGAGAAAGAGGTGGTCAGAGAACTGTCTGCTGGCTTACCCTTGGCTCCTACAGCAGCTTCTGGGGTGGAAGGTGAGCTCCGTGTGCAGTGGGTTAGAGACAACAGAAAAGCTGTTTATACCTAGACTGAAATGACAGCTCTGAACCCAGGTAGCCAGACCAGGACTGTGGCTTGCTGGGCAGACCAGTCCTCTGCAAGCTGGGACTTGTGGGTCGGTGGTGGCAACTGTTCTGGTTTTGGTTTGGAATTATTCAGAGGCTGTGCAGCTGAAGAGATGCTATCAACCAGTGGAGATGCTGAGTCAGAAGTGGCTTGAGGTCAGTGTGGGCAACAGTTGTAGCATTCACATGGTTAAATTTCCAGCATGAGGTTTGCTAAAAATACTTTAATCATAATAAATATGTGTGCCCCATTTTCACCATCCTCTTTGGGCAGAGTACAGCACACCAGCTTTTTTTTTCCCCATCAGAAATCATCTGAAACCAGGATTAAAACTTATGGAGAGATCCTTGCACCTGGTATCTTGGAGCAATTTGTCTGCCAGGCTATTTAGAACTGAAATATTTTCATTACAAGGCTTTTTAGTGTATTGTTTGTTGTGTTTTTTTATTCCAGGCTCCCTAACAAAAGGAGAACACAACCCAAGGGCTGTTCTGCCACGATGGGGTCAGTCGTGTGGGAGTGTGGCTGAAGATTTTAATGCCTTCCCCTGAGACACACCCTATAATGCTGAGAAAAGGCAAGATTCCTCACACCTCTGTCTCAAATACAGCATCTTCTGGCCAGAGCTGAGAATGTTGTGCACCCAGAGTACTCCAGATTTGAAGAACTTTAAACCAGGCCTGAAAATAGCTCAGTGGAATTGAAATCTGAGGGTACAAGAGGAGTCAGAAGAGCTTTCTGCCTGGGCTGAGGACCTGGCCCTGGCCCAGTGTGGAAGGATGGCTGTTAGCTGGATGTTCCTTTACCTTTGGCTTTGGGATATTTTGGTGGGGCACACGAGAGGGCACAGTTTGTTTTCTTGTGAGCCCATCATCTTGAGGATGTGCCAGGATCTGCCTTACAACACCACCTTTATGCCTAATCTTCTGAATCATTATGACCAGCAAACAGCAGCCCTAGCAATGGAGGTAAGACTAGTTGTTTTTTTTTCTGGAATATATGTGATTTTGCCCCTTAGTTGACAAATAATTGATAACAGAATCCAAGAAGATATTTCTATCAGAAATAAAAATGGAAAAAACTCAAGATAGTTTGAATATATTCAAATATGGATTGTAAGATATACTAAAATCTTCTCTAACTACAAAATTTGTCTGATTTGGTATAATCAAGTGTGAAATACTCTGGATGTGTTTGTATGTTGGTCTGTTCCTTGAAATGTTCAGACAGCTCAAGAATGCATATTTTGAACACTCTGTCTCTTAGCTAAATGCCAGGAAAATACCCCAGTGAACAATGAACAGGTTTCTGCTTCTGAACACCACGTTCTTGGGTCACTTTGTAATATTTGCCCTTTTCTTACTCCCCTGAAATTCAGTGTGAAGGAAATGAGAGTTATAAGACATACCATGGAAATTGCTCACTTATTGGTCCTGCTTTCCTCAGCTGCAAGGAAGTCTCTTGTCTTACAGACAGTTTAGTTGCCCTGACTCTGCTCTACATCCCAACAGACAAGATTTTAGATTTGCCTGGTAATTCTGGTCCCTTATTACTGTTGCCATTCTTTCCCAAAACCTTCTTTGGACTTCCACATTCCTCATTTTCATTGATACTTGTCTAACCTTTCTTTGGAGAACTGTCTGGATGAGGCTTCAACCACACACTCAGTCTTTTTAACCTGTACTCTAGTTTATGCAAGCCTCTGAAGTTCACTTTTCTGTTCTCAAGCCTGCCACCCTGCCTGAGGAATTTCCTTATTCTGGGATGGGACTGACACTGATGGAAATCCAGAATATGTTGGATGAGTCTCCCTGTCAGCCTGTTCAAATTTTCAGGGGAGATTTGTGCAGATTAGGTTTGTCTGTGTTTCTGAAGTGCTTGGGAATCCTCACTGGTAGATAGATGTTGCTGTACACTAAGAACAGACCAATTATGTGTTTTCATCTCTAAATACTCCTCCTAAAAATATAGAAACTTAATTTTTTGTTCTTGTGTGCAGGGACTGGTCGTTTCCAACTCTGAAAGGTGGAACTTAGGGTGGCAGAGGAGTCAGTGAAACAACTGGATTGAAGATTTTGGGACGTGGCTTGTGGAAATGTGGAGATAGTTGGATTTGGGTTTGTTGGGTGGTAGGAGAATCAGATGGTCACCTCGAGTAGATCATTGGTGAGAGGCTTTTGGGAAGTGTTCTGTGACTAATGGCAAGAGCAGGTCCCATCTAGGGAAGGGACAGAAGCCTCTTGTCTGCAGGCTGTTCCTCCAGAGCTTCCCCAGTATCCACAGTCCCTGGATGATGGATGTCAGAGGGTGTCTCCCTGCCTGTTCCCTTCAGCATTGGTTAATGGGTCTATTCTCAATGAACTGCTCTAAATTATGTTCTGAATCACAGATTCATAGGTTAGCTTGGGTTGGAAGGGACTTTGAAGACCATCTAGTTCCAATCCCCCTGCCATAGGCAGGGGGATATCCCCCTCG
>NW_008620939.1:15339-20298 GCF_000691845.1 Merops nubicus | reverse complement strand
GAGAGAAGAACTTCTTCCTCATTTCTAATCTAAATCTCCCCTCTTCCAGTTTGAAGCCATTACCCCTCATCCTGTCACTACAAGCCCTTCTAAAAAGTCCTTCTCCAGTTTTCCTGTAGGCCCCCTTTAGAAGCTGGAAGGCCACCAGAAGGTCTCCCCAGAGCCTTCTCTTCTCCATGCTGAACAATCCCAACTCTCTCAGCCTCACAGCAGAGGGGTTCCAGCCCTCACATCATCTTCATGGCCTTCCTCTGGCCCTGCTCCAGCAGGTCCATGTCCTTCCTGGGTTCAGTGCTTCAGAGCCAGACAGAATACTCCAGGTGAGCTCTCCCCTCAGTAGAGGGGGAGGATACAATGCTGTCAACCAGTTCACACCCCACCATGTCAAGAAGCACTTGTTCTCTGACTGGTTTTAAACCAGTTTCCTGCCAGTTTCATGTAATACCCTCTTTGTTTCAGTCTCCTGCAACGCTGGGCTGCAGTGAAATCCTCTCTTAGAGTTGT
Source organism: Merops nubicus (assembly GCF_000691845.1). Lineage (NCBI taxonomy): Eukaryota > Metazoa > Chordata > Aves > Coraciiformes > Meropidae > Merops > Merops nubicus. Next base: position 19,794 of record NW_008620939.1, on the reverse strand, counting down.
GATTCTGGGACTCTCAGGTTTATCCCCCAGGCTTTTCCTCTCCACACTGGAGAGTTCCAGCTCTTTGGGCTTTCTTCTTAAAATTTTGCAGCTTCCTTCCTCTAATAACTTCCATTACCTTTCCCTTTCTTTGCTGAGGTGTGGGGGTGAGACTGGCACACCACTCCAGATGTGAGCATGCTAGGGATTTATTTCTAAATAAAATGACCCTTTTTTGCTGTTAATAGCTTCCTGGTAATCTTAGAAATCATAGACTACCAGGTTGATTTTTGCTGTTAATAGCTTCCTGGTAATGTTAGAAATCAGAGACTACCAGGTTGGAAGGGCCCTCAAGGATCACCTGGTCCAACCTTTCTTGGGAAAAGCTTAATGGCCAACATTGTATTCATTCTTCTGGCTTTTGTTGCATGTTAAACCACTAATTTCAGAGACTTGTCAAAAATCCCACTTTCACTACCAGCCTGTTTACAGCCACTGCTGGAAGCAGAGCAGTAATTATAGGGACTCTCAGTCTGAGCCAGAATAACTGGGGTAATTAATCTTATTTTTGGAAAAACAGCTTTCTGCTCCAGAAACAGGGGAGCAAATGTTACTTCTCTGTGCTCTGTGGTGTAAAGCTCAGCTGAAGAGCAGAAATTAGCTCCTGTGAAACACCAAGCTGCTGCAACTCAGACACCTGCTCCATGCCAAAGCCATTCTTAGGCTTGGCATGGGTGTGTTGGTGTTGTGGGTGTGTAAAGACCCCCCCACTTGCCAGTAAAATTGGTATATGGGCCAGTGATTTCAGACTGGGGTGGGACTAGGGGCTATTGGCAAGCTTAGATTCACAGTGTGCCTCCATTTCAGGGTGGTTTAGGGCTTTGAACAGCAAAAAAAAGGATGAAAAGCCACAGGTTTTCATAAATATATTTCCACTCCTTGTATTAGCCTAGATTGCCCCATAAATCTGTCCTTAGCAAGAGGGAAATTTTTATTATTTGGCTTTGTAGGCATTATTTAGTGCTGTGGGCAAATGGATGGAGCACTTAAATGCTGACCTGAGTGACATCTGTTAAAACTTGCCCTGTGACATTTCTGGTGAACATCTCTCATCTCCAAGCCCTCCCTAATTGCTCTGAGCATAAAATAATGAAGCAGCAGAAGCAGTGTGATGCATCCATGAATGAAAACTTCTCACAGTTTTTCAGTACCACTTCCCACAACAGTTCCTGACAAAACCCAGCAGAAAAATTCTTGCTTTTATATATATATAAATATGAGAGAGTGGATGTGAAACACAAAAGAACCACTACAGCTTTTGTCTTACCAGCTGTAAATTCATTGTACTTCTCTTCCCATACCATTGACTGCTGTTAAGGACCTGTTAAAAACTTGGTTATTGATATTTTTGGTATTGAAAACTCAAACCAAATCTGTAAATTGCCTTTTTGAGGCTTTATGATTCCTTGATAATTATAATAAGGGCTAATAAGTCACATCACCAGTGTTGTCCTGGTGTGTTCCAGCAATATTGGTATTAAAGGTATTCACTAAACAAAGGAAAATTGAATACATAGAATCATAGAATCATAGAATATTATATCAGGAGTGCCTCTCAGTGTGTGCTGGGCCATTCTGTCATGGGTTCCTGAGTCCTTGTTTCTTCCTGGGAGAGAGAATGCTTCAGGATTTGTGCTGTGCCACAGCAGCAAGGCCTGCTGGAGTCTGGGCAGAGCTTTCTGCACACTGTGTCTGGAGCATTATTTTGCTCCCACATTGCTCTAAAAGGACTTTACTCCTTTGGGCAAGGGACAAACACCAGTTGTGCCAGTCCAGCCTTGGTTAGCATCTGCTTGGCTAGAACAGACTAAAGTGAGAGTCTTTTTACCTGTTCCTCAGGGACAACCTCAACCTCCCCTGGGGCAACTTGAGGCCCTTTCCTCTTGTCCTGTTGTCCCTTGGGAGCAGAGCCCGACCCCCCCCTGGCTCCAGGCTCCTGTCAGGAGCTGTGCAGAGCCAGAAGGTCTCCCCTGAGCCTCCTTTGCTCCAGGCTCAGCACCCCCAGCTCCCTCAGCTGCTCCTCCCCACACTTGGGCTCTAGACCCTTCCCCAGCAGCTCCGTTGCCCTTCTCTGGCCACGCTCCAGCCCCTCAAGGTCCTTCTTGGATTGAGGGGCCCAAAACTGACCCCAGGATTTGAGGTGCAGCCTCCCCAGTGCTGAGTGCAGGGGGATGATCCCTGCCCTGCTCCTGCTGGCCACACCAGTGCTGACCCCAGCCAGGATGCTGGTGGCCTTCTTGGCCACCTTGGTCACGGTGGGCTGTGGAGATGTGAGGAGAGGGTGCCAGGGGCGGGTGTTCTGGGAGGCTCCTCGGCAGCCCCGGGCCGGGCTGAGCTGTGCAGGCTGTGCCGGGAGCTGTCCTGCCCCCAGTCCTGCACAGCAGCACCCGCCGGCCACACTGCTGCTGGGATCACAGAACCCCGGGCTGCTTTGGGCTGGGAGGGACCTTCCGAGGTCACCCTGTCCCACCCCTGCAGGGAGCAGGGACATCTGCAGCTAGAGCAGGGTGCTCAGAGCTCATCCAACCTCCCCTGGGATGGTGCCAGGGATGGGGCAGCGACCACCTCTCTGGGCAGCCTGGGCCAGGGGCTCAACACCCTCAGCACCAACAATTTCTTCCTTCTCTCCAGTCTCAATCTCCCTCTTGGAGCTTCAAACCATCCCCCCTTGTCCTGTCCCAACACGTTCCCCTCTCTCTGGGTCGTGCCTTTTCTCCTCCCCGTGCTGTTGTGTGAAACACCTTGTAAAGAATTTCCCATTTTTTTTTCTACAATCTGCTGACAGGTTGTTTTACTGCAGGGACCCCACCAAGGGCTCTGCTGCTGGAGCTCCCCTGCCTTGTTATTGCTCCAGCACGAGGAATTACCTCCCCTCCCCTTTTCACTCCATACTCCTTTGGCTTGGGAGGATTTGCTGTTGCACCAGGCTAGCAGGCCATGGCTCTTAGCTGCCTTGATGCCTTTTTTGTAGATAATATTTTGAGCAGAGAACGTGGCACTTGGTAGGCTGTTGGAGGCTGGGAGTGTGCTGTTAGAGATTTTGTGACTGGGGAAGAGACCTCACAATAGGATGATTGGCAGTTTTTCTGCAGTTAAATATGCTGTCAACGCTTCCTCCTCCTTACCCAGGTTTTATGGGACCTCACAAATGATCATAAGGGTCAGAGAGGCTTTAAAAACCAGACAGAGTTGAGGGGTTAATGGTCCCTCTGTTGAAACGTGGAAGTCTTGTCCTTTGGGATTACACCAGAGGTCAAATGCTCCAGGATGAGGTGATGCAGTCACCGTGTGGGCAGAGGAGAACAATGCTCTTCCTTTGTGCTCCCTCCCAGCTTCCACCCCCGTTTTGGGTATCAAAAAGGAGCAGCAGCAGGGACTGAGGGGTGCCCCATAGCTACACTGGGCAGTGCACAGGTGGGAGATGCAAAGGGAGAGGTGAGGAGTGGCTGAGGGACCTGGGGGGGTTTAGTCTGGAGAAGAGGAGGCTGAGGAGAGACCTTCTCACTTGTGACAACTCCCTGCAAGGAGGTTGAAGTGAGGTGGGGGTCGGGCTCTGCTCCCAAGGAACCAGCAATAGGATAAGGGCCGATGTGCTGAAGTTGCCCCAGGGGAGGTTTGATTGGATCTGAGGCAGAATTTCTCTCCTGGCAGAGTGGTGAGGCCTTGGCCCAGACTGCCCAGGGAGGTGCTGGAGTCCCCAGCCCTGCAGGGGCTCAAAAAACATGTGGACGTGGCCCTTGGGGACATGGTTTAGTGGCCATGGGAGTTGATGGTTTGGACTTGATGACCTCGGAGGTCTTGTCCAACCTTAATGATTCTATGAACTGGAGGAAGAATGTTGTCCTGCAGTCAGGTTGTTGCAGCTTGAGGGGAACCATGTCTCACCCTCCTGCTCCATCAGCGGGGCTGGCTCACCCCCAGGAGTCTGAGCATTGATACAAACCAACCACCTTGGCACAGTTTGGGCTGTACAGACACAGAGCTAAGGGAATTTGTCACAGAATGTGCCACTGCAGACCTGAAGACACCTGGGCTTTCAGAATTCTTTCAGATGTAGTGCTTGCTTGAGTGGACTGGTTCTTGCAGAGGGAAAAATCCCCCACTTCTTCCCCTCTTAATCACAGCTCTGTTCTTTCCTTTAGCCTATCCCCTCCTAAACCTCAGCACTTTCCCTTGGCTCTCTGTATGCTTCAGTTCTGCATCTGCACTCACAGAACTGTCAGAATGTAAAGCTAATGGAAAAGTGGGGTTTAGTCAACTGGCCTTTTTGTAAGCACTCTAATCTTAGACACTAATTTGCAGGAAGGATTAATTTTCTCTTTACTAAGACCAGGATACCTACAGAGCAAGGGAGCTGTGCAGCATCACCAGAACCAGGCAGTGCACCAGCTGATTAAAGCCTACTCCCTCATTAAA
>NW_008620939.1:0-15316 GCF_000691845.1 Merops nubicus | reverse complement strand
TCCTGCTTGGAATTTTTACCTTAGAAGTAGCCACCTAAGGATACAGATTGTTTCATTGTTAAGCCAGAGTGTTTCAAAGGTGGCATTGTAAAGATGATTCTGTGGAGTGCTGGCAGAGCAGAGGAATGCCTCGTAAGGTATGGCTGAAGTTGTGGAATTTAGGGATACCTGAGACTTGTCTGTTGGAAACACACCAGCTTGTGGCTTCAGTCTTGACCTGTGAAGGGTGTGAGTGCTGTGAAAAGGGGAGTCCTGAGTGGGTAAGGACAGCTGGGAAGAACTAAACCCCACGGGCCACAGCAACCCCCTGCAACACCATCGGCTTGGGGAAGAGTGGCTGGAAGGTGCCCAGCAGAAGGGGCCTGGGGGTGCTGGTCAGCAGCTGGCTGGAGGTGAGCCAGCATCACAGGCATTCCTCTAGCCCTGCTGGACACACTCGTTTTGATACAGCCTTCTGGTGGCCTTCCTGGCCAGCTGGGCACACGCTGGCTCACGTTCAGCTGCCTGTCCACCAGCACCCCCAGGCCCTTTTCTGCTGGGCACCTTCCAGCCATTTTTCCCCCAGCCTGAAGTGTTGCAGGGAGTTGTTGTGACTCAAGTGCAGGATCTGGCCCTTGGCCTTGTTGAGCCTCATCCCATGGATCCAGGCTGGCCAGACCCCTCTGCAGAGCCTCCCAACCCTGGAGCAGATCAACACTCCTCAATTTGGTGTCACCTGCAAACTGACTGAGGCTGCCTCGATCACAGAACCCACTTCTGAGCCCATGCTGGCTGGGCCTGATCCCCTGGTTGTCCTGCACATGCCTTGGGAATGCACTCTGGATGAACCATTCCTCCCTGAATCTTCCCTGGTGCTGAGGTCAGGCTGACAGGTTCCCCAGATCCTCCTTCCTGCTCTTCTTGGAGATGGACATCACATTGACAAGTCTCCAGTTGTCTGGGACCTCCCCTGTTAACCAGGACTGCTGATAAATCATAGAATCATTAAGGTTGGGAAAGACCTCCAAGATCAAGTCCAACCATCATCCCAACACTGCCATGACCACCAAACCATGTCTCCAAGTGCCACGTCCACACGTGGTGGAGGGTGGCTTGGCAAGCTCCTCCACCAGCTCCCTCAGCACTCTCTGGTGGATCCCATCTAGCCCCCAGACTTGTCCAGGTGGTGTAGGAGGTCACTAGTGGCTTGCTCCTGGATTATGAGGGGTTTATTCTGCTCTTCAGCCCTGCCTTCCAGCTCAGGGGGCTGAATACCCACAGGATGACTGAGATAAAGAAGGCATTAAGCACCTCAGCCTTTCCCTCTTGGTAGCAACGTTCTGCCCCACATCCAAGAAGGGATGGAGATTCTCCTTGGCTCTTTTTGTTGTTAATGTCTTTGTAAAAACCTTTTTTTATCCCCTCTTATAGCAGTGAATGGCTTTAGTGGAACAATTGCAGAAATACTGTTTTCTAGTCTTCTGTTTGATCCTGAGAACAAGATACCATGTGAAGGTTTTCAAAATTCAGTCTAATAGAGAGAAGATGAAGAGAAGTTGGGTTTGTTGGGGTTTTTTGTTAAATCAATAAACTACTGCCTGCACATTGAAGATGAACTCTGGTCACCACGTTTGTATTTTCTTCCATAAAAGCTTCATTCTGAATGGTGACTGGAGTAGAAATACAGAAACAAAGTTGGGCCTTAACAGATCAGTGCAAGCATTTGAAAAAAAAAAACCCATTAGTTTTACCTAATGATTTGCTTTAAAATAAATGATCTACATCTTAATCAACAGCTATTCACAGGGGGCTTGTTTTCAGGGCCATGGAGGCAGATGGCTCAGCACTGTGGCTAATTCAGCAGCATCTGCTGGAGGCTTAAGGAGGAATTACTGGGAAAGGTGGAACACACATGAATTTATTTGGAATAGTTAAATGACACTGGACTTTCCAGTCAGTTTTAGCTTTATAGCCACGGGTGGAGATGCAGAAGCAAAGCAACGTTGTGCTGGAGTGTTCAGGGAATAGCCACAGAGGTGCACACATGGATTCCTGTCTCTGTGTGCTTTTTCTCTACCTTATTCAAAATCAACTGGCTGATTCTCTTTGATGTAGCTACTCCAGAACAAAACCCATGTGTATATTATGGAATTAGGGGTAGGGTTGTGTCCTGTGCTATGAGAAGAAATAAAATTCACCCAAGCATGTTTTTAGCATTCCAAGGACCAATCTTCTCAAATTCACGTGCCTCATTTGTGCACTGTGCCCTCACTCCTCTTTAGGAAGTAGTTACTCCACAATTAGGAAGAAGTTCTTCACCTTGAGGCTGGTGAGACACTGGAAGAGGTTTCCCAGGGAAGCTGTGGATGCTCCAACACTAAAGGGGGTCAAGATGGGGCTTTGAGGAACCTGTTCTAGTGGAGGTGTCCCTGCCTGCAGCAGGGGGGTTGGAACTAGATGATCTTAGAGGGCTCTTCCAACCAAGCAGGGGGGTTGGAACTAGATGTTCTTGGAGGGCTCTTCCAACCCAAATCATTCTGTGATGCTATGATTCATTTTGGATCATAATCATTAAGAGATGCAAATGCAGGAGAGTTTTATGACTCTCTGAAGGAAACTGAGTCTGTGTTGTCCTACATCCAGCACCAAACTGGTCCAGAGGTAAGCAGCCTGCATGCTGCAAAATCTCCCTAATGGCTGAGGAGCCCTGTGCTCCTCAACTGAGTTCAATATTGCAACATTTTGGACCTGCCAAACCATCCCTTTTTTATAAAATACACTTTTAAAGAATATATTTGGCATCAGAGACAGAACTAATAGAAACAAAGCTGAGGGGAGATGGATGAAGGTAAGAACCTAAGAACAGCACTAGGAGGTCAGACCAGAGACTTGTTTAGCTGGTGTTCTCTCAGCTGCTGGTGGCCCACCCTGGGTGCTGCACGGGGGAGATAACAGCAGGTCAGGTATGGAACATGCATCTCCCCAGGCTGTTCTTCCATGTTCAGCAATTTGTGGCTTGGAGATGATTTAGTAACCTTTGATGTCTTCTACAAATTTATCACTTCTCTTCCTGAACTCACACAGTTTTTTTAGCATCCCCACAACTCAGTGGCAGATAGTTCCATAAGTGTTCTGGGGAGAATTTGTTGCTGTTGGGGTTTTTTTTTCTCCTCTTCAAACCAACCACCTGCTGGTTTTATGTCCCACCCCTTTTTGTGCTGAAGATAGAGGGAACAACCAGACCTTACTTTTCCTTCATGCATCATTTCTGATTTTATAGAGATGTTTTATACCTCATCCTCCTGCTTTTATGCTGCCTCTTTGCAAGGTAGAATAGAAGGAGCTGTATTTATATTTTCCTCTAATATGTGAGTGTGCAGTGCATGTAAATCTGCTCCATCAGGTTGCTCTGGTGGTAACAAGATCAGAGTATCTCCCATATTTTGCAGAACCATCTGTGTAAACTGGCTCTGCATGTTGGAGGCCATAGCTCAACAACATCTTCCTGAAGCTGTGTTGGTTCCAGGTGCCTTTAGAAAACCTCTTCAGAGCCCATCAAAGTCAAGGGGAGGATTCAGCAGCTTTTCAGGAGACCCTTGGCCCAGGCTGCCCAGGGAGGTGCTGGAGTCACCGTTCTTGGGGGGGTTCAAAAAACGTGTGGGTGTGGCCCTTCAGGACATGGTTTAGTGCTCATGGGAGTGTTGGGTTGCTGGTTGGACTTGATGATCTTAGAGGTCTTCTCCAACCTGAATGATTCCATGATTAAATGCTCAGGTGGGGTTTGAGAAGCAGATGTGCCCAGTTTCAATCTGTTCTCCTATAAATGAATTTGATGCAATTAGGTGGACTTATAGTGAGAGGTTGGATACTTGATCCTTAAAGTTTTATTTTATCTTTTTTTTTTGCATTTTTAAGACTTCTTTTTCCTCCCTGTAGACTCTGGCATTGTGTTTTTAAGGACACCTCTCCCATTTTGTTTCCCATCTGGTGAATTTGGCTGTGATACTCCCTCCTCCTCCTCCTCCTCCTCCTCCCTGCCCCTGTCCCGCAGAGTTAGTTCCTATGGTTACCCCCCTTTTGTGGGGGTGACAAAGGTTGGCATCTTGATTCTCCCGAGCCAAATTCTGCCCTTTGACTCTCTCCCCTTTTCACACCCCTTGCTAAGCTTGGCCTCTTGCTCTGCTCGGAGGCTTGTCAGCGAGGGGGTTCCCATGGAAACGAGGAAGGAAATTTGAAAAGAGAGGAGAGGAGCACAAAGGGCTGCTTAATTTGAATTTGAAGAAGGAAGGAAGGAAGGCTTCTTGTAGTTCATCTTTGTGCCTTGTAGAAACCTGAAATTTATCTTTTAAAAGTTGCTTTCCATTTGTAAACTTGTTTATTTTCCCTGTTTCTTGATTTATAGAACAAAAGTCGTCATGTTGGAGGCGCTGAGCAAGGAGAAACATCTTTCTTTTTAAATTCAGGGAGAGGATTCTGGTCAGCCATTCATTTAGCTTTCAGCCCCTCACGTGTCCAAAAGCATCATTCCTGGTTTTAATATTTTCCCCTGAAAACTTACATGCATTACATCTTTTCCCCTTCATGATGATTCAATCATCCTGTCAATTATCCAGCATCTGTGCCTTGTGTTTTTTTTTTGTGGAGGAGTGGAGGAATAGAAGCAATTCACAATCAGCAGAGCCATCAATTGAACCCCTGCTCATGACTATTCCTTCTGGTTTCTAATTATACATTTTTAGCATCTTGGTCTCATCTGGGCAGGTGCAAAATGGAGCCATGACTGTGGAGAACACGGTAACAAAGTTTGACCTTGGATTTCACTGTCAATAAAACAGGAAAAAAGAATCCAGAAAACAAATATGTCACATGATCTTAAGTGTCTTTTGGGATGTTTTAGCTGTGAATTTTACCAATGTGTTAAATATTTAAAGTTTGATATAAACTTGTTAAAGAAAGCTGGAGTTACTTTGTCTTTGAGTTTTCCTCTGTAGCTTTTGGAATGCCAAATAGTCTTGTCTAGTTCTTCCAGAAAAAATAATCTTTCCCTCATGGAGAAGAAACACCATTTAAATGGTTTGATTTGAAAATTTGTCCTGGGGCTGCCGTTTTGCACTATTTTATGGCCAAAATAATGACAGATTTTAGACCCTGAAGCATACACAGACATTTCCTTCATCTCACTTTGCAGCTACAGGCAAATGATTCCTGTTATTCAGAAAAACCTTAATGAAGTGGCGTGACAAAAAGGCAGCATAATTCTTCAGATCCAGCAGTTACTCTTTTTTCTGACACAATGGGAGGCCACTGCTTTTGTCTAGAAATAGTAAGCTTCCAGGCTTTTAAAATTTAGGTTTTGGTTCCCCTCCCACTTTGTACTAGTTGCTGTTAGTAGCCAGGGTCGTGGAGGGGACTGAAGAAAGGGGGGTTGAATTGAAGCCAGGACTGTAAAAGGTCTGTAGCTTGCAGTTCTCCTACAGTGATCACCAGTTCCTCTGACATAACCTGTCGTGGCCTCAGAGAAGAGAGGAGCCAGCGTGAGGGGTTACAGGAGGGGGTTTTGATCTCTGGGTGTGGGTCCTCATCCGTGAGGTGGGGGCAGTGAGGGAAATCAGCAGAGAGCTGTTGAGCAGAACTCACCACGCAGCTTTAACAACGCCACCTACGTACCCTCCTGTCCCCTGTCCTGTCCCCATCCTGCTGCTTGTGAGCTTTGAGACAAAGGGGGATGGAAAGCCTGCTCTGCTGCCTGAACTTCTGTGGTGCTTCAGAGCAGGACTGGCCTCTCACTGGGCTGCTGTGGGCTGCCAGATGAGCTCCTGTGGCCGAGCTAGCAGGGCTTGGCACAGCAGGCTTCCAGCTCCTCTCACTGTCCCTTACCTTCCAGCCCCACACCTGGGCTCTGCTCAATTGCATTTTCCATCCCTTTAGACACAGACCTATATAAAAGGGATTTCTCAGTGCTGGACAATTCCTCAAAGAGGAAATCAGTGGGAAAACACACTCACCCCCTCTCCTCACTTGTCACCTTCACACGCTCAGATCTCCACTCAATTTAGTGCAGCCCTTCTTATTTAGCTGACCTGCTCCCTTAGGGTTTGATCCCACTGTTTCCATTCTGTGTCTGTTCCCCTGCTGCAATCTTCCATCCAGACCCTGCACATGAGGTACAGGTACCCCCAGACCCTGCACAAGAGGTACAGGTACCCCCAGACCCTGCACACGAGGGACATGGACAGTGCTTGTGAGTGTCACTTACTGTTTGAGCAACGTTTTGAAGAATAACTTCTTCCACAACACCCAGAGATATTTGCTTCTCTTTATTCTATTTAACTGGGAAAGGATGTGGGTCTATCATCCTGTGTAGGGGCCTCACTGAGTAGTTGCATAATCTTTTTGTCCTCCCTTGTTTCCTTCCATCTGTGTCCCCTCTCTCCTCCCACTGTTTTGTTAATCCTGTTATTGTGTTAGGTCCTGTCCTACTTGTCCAGAGTGTTTCAGAGACACTCAGGACACACCTTGGGCTCCCAACATGATGTTAGAGACACAAAAGAGAGCTAAGCACAAACCTCTGTCCTCAACTGGGAGAAAATAACATGAAAATATTATTTCATCTATGTTGAGAGAAGCAGGGGTGCTTTTGGGGTGCTGCAGAAACAAGCAGGGGCACTGTGGGAATTCCTGTCACATATTTAGCTGGTAAATTATTAACTGAAGGGAAGAAAAATCAACTTTAGGAGCTTGGGTTTAGTTTTAATTGGATAATTTTGATGAAGCTTTCAGAATTGGTTGTTTGGACACTTGTGAGGTGGATAACAGCTTTCTGTCCAGGGCAAAAATCCTGTATAATTGCAATTCTTTATAATTCCTTTTCCCTGTCCTCCCCTATAGAGTTCATCTGTGACCTCATTAACTTGGCTCTAAATGGGAGCGATAGTATCCCCTGATGAATCTTAAATTTTAATTCACAGCTGCTGTGTTCACATATGTTCTTTTAATAATGGTTTAAAAATGGTTAAAAATTGAAGTTCCCAACTAATTATCTTAAAGCTTCAATTTTGAGCAGAAATGAATTTTCATTTAATATGTGGGAGGAAATTGGGGTTTTTCTCAGTCTTAACTTTTCTGTTCTGTGTTACTGTTGGCTGAATCAGGGAGGCCCATTTAGTGGCCATCTTGTAGTCCTGCAATTGGGTAAAAGAAATCTACATTGGGATGGACAATCTCCTTTAAATGTTCAAAAAGCCACTCAAGAAATGGAGGCAGTGTTTGTTCAGGATGTATAAACTCACTGTAGAATTATAATAATGAAAAAAAAAAGCAAAGATTGGAAACTTCCCCAAAAACCACCTCGTTTGATTCTGCATGGAGCCCCTGGGAACACTGGGAGATCTGCTGGTGGTTTTTTACTCAAGCTTCCAGGTAAATATACAAGTTTCCTTGAATAAAATCCACATTATATCATCATCTGCCCACATCTACCCAGTTAATGAGTGTGAAGAGTCCTAAGTACTGCAGCTTTACTTTTCTTCTGTTAGGAATTGGTCATAACAACCACAAAACCAGAGATAATCCCCTGAGAATTCTCATCACACTGTCCCTGGTATCTGAGAGAGGAGAGAAATGGTGCCAGTAGTAGGGTAAATCTGTGAAAGGACATGGAAGGTGCTGTTGAATTGAGGTCTGGAGATGGTGCAGCTGGATTTGGGCTGGATCCCTCTCTAGTGAACACATCCTGGGGACAGCAGGGCTGCAGTTTGTAGGCTGTTGACCCCACATCCAGGAAACCCATCTGATGGTATTGATGGTTGTGAAGCAACCTCATTGTTAGAATTAACTATACCAAGACAGCTTAGTCTAGACTGGTGGTGTAACCTGCCTGGAAACTGAGCATGAGGGAAAGAAAACAAACAGTTGTCAAGCCAGCAGACAATGTTTTAAAATGTCTGAAGAAGAGGAGGCTGAGGGGAGACCTGCTCAAAGTCTCCCTGACAGGAGGTTGCAGTGAGATGGGGGTTGGGCTCTTCTCCCAAGCAACCAGCAATAGGATGAGAGGCAATGGGCTGAAGTTGCCCCAGGGGAGGTTTGATTGGATCTGAGGCAGAATTTCTCTCCTGGCAGAGTGCTGAGGCCTTGGCCCAGGCTGCCCAGGGAGGTGCTGGAGTCCCCAGCCCTGGAAGGGGTCAAAAAATGTGTAATGTGGCACTTTGGGACATAGTTTAATGCTCGTGTAACGTTGGCTTGATGATCTTAAAGGTCTTTTCCAACCTTAATGATGCTATGAAATATTGCCCTGTGAAACAGCCTCAGTTTTGAGGCCTGAAGACAAAAATCTTTTCCTCTGTCCAACTGTTGGCATGTGTGTGTTTGTCTCTGTGTGTGTCTGAGTGTGTCCAGGCATGTGCCTGTGGTTTTGTTGGTTTGAAGATAGAACTGATGGGTTGTAATGTTAGATGAAGACACCCGTGTTAAGATATGAGCATTCATTGTACACAGGTAGGGTTTGGTTGCTGTTCAGAACACTTTTTATAGCATTAATCCAACAGGTTATGTTTTTATTTCAGATTGCATCACGATATTTCTTTACCTAGTTGTCTTGGATCAGTGTGATGCTTTGCTTCTTTCCAAGCCATATAAACCAAAAAAACTTGACTTCTTCACTGTTGGAGATGGAGATGCCTTCTGGTATTACCTGAGCATTCCTTTTGATTTTTAAATTGGACAATAAATGCTGGGCAGAGTCAAGAAAAGATTCTATATGTATATTCTATATTGTGCCAAACATGTTTGTAAAATCATTTGGCACAACTGGGTGTGGGGATTTTATCTAATAACACATCACAAAGCAACAGTCCTAGTGGATATTGCAAGCTCATTCCCAGAAGTATTTAGGTTAGACTCATTATGGGCTTTCACAGGAGCAAAACTAATTCATTTAACCTTTGTGCAATGAAAAGTTGATCCTCCTGCAGCCAGGTAAGACATGAGGGTCTTTGAATGGTGATTTTTCCTTTGAGAACATGGTCTGATGTTCAGAACTCCAGCAGGAAGTGCATTAATTACAACTGCATCTGTCATTGTATTCTCATCTGTGAAATTGTGTGTTTTGGCTAGTAAGATCAATTTTGGGAGAGAATTTTGACAGCAGACTGCCTGCCAAGGGAGTAACAAAAAGAGCTTCCTGAATTAATATAGTGCTTTTTTCTTCAAGTCAGGGCTATTTCCCAGCCATATAGGAGGAGGATGGTGGCATCTGTACAGTTCACAGTGACTCAAGGGGGCTGGTGTACTGTAGATTGCTTTGGTTAGTCTGTCAAGAAGCACTTGAATGTCAGAATTCAGAAAACAGAAGCCTTCTTCCATCCTCATGCCCTTGGAAAGCATGGAGCTACCCATTGGCTTGCAGAATTAAGCTCTCTTGAATATTCTGCTCCATCAGCTGTGTGAAAAAACACAGCTAGTGAAGTCACACATGAAATAGAGTCATCAAACCCTTGAGAAACAAACAAAAAAAAGTAAATTCTCTTCAATTCTCTTCAATAGCAGTATTGAGTGTATGTTAGAAGCCCAGGCTGTGTCCTGCAGGGTGCTGACCTGGCAGAGGCTGTAATTCTGTGTGTTGGTGGCAGTAAAAATGAAAAGGTGAAGCAAGTCTCACTGGTGATTTTGAATCTTGGCTCTGTCCTTATCTGTATTTGCTCTCACATTTCTGATTTCTAAAACTTGCCATTTTATGAGCTCTGAAGAACCTGAGCTGGCTCCCAACTCCATTGTGTGCTCCCAAGTCTCCCTGACAGATCTTCATACCAAATGCTTTTCCTCCTTCACTCAGCAAGATGCATTTCTGAGCTCTGTGCCAGCAGTCCATACTCTTCACTCCTGTTATTCCTCGAGGAGACAGACCTCCCTTGGGCTGGCAGAAACAGTCCTTGAGTCCCTGACATTCAGGGACTTTGGTGGCAGGGTAGGGGGAGGAGAATAGGTTGTCATTGCCAACACTCTGCCTCTCATCGTGGGTGTCTTTCTCCTTCCCCCAGTGACAACATTTCTTCAGCAGGCATCAAAGCAGCAGTCACACTCAGTCTGTACTTGGCAGGTTGTCTGTGCAACTGCAGGAGATAGAAATGTGTCATTTAGATGGAAAATATTTTGTCAAGACTTAACAGCCCTTTCCCTGTAGTCTCTTGCTTGTCCAGGCAAGTGTGCTTTATAGTGGTGCAACTCAGCAGGATCTAAAATACTGTCCTAGGACTTTCTATTTATTTCTCTGCCATACTTTGGAATTCTCCCAGGCCCATCACAGCAGGCATATGGAGAGGAAGGAGGAAATCCAAGCAGACTCAGCTCTCTTCTCAAAACTAACATTTCTTGCAAGTGGAGATTGTTACCAGGACCCCCCATCTGCATTCATCGCTTCCTAAGCCATGAAGATCCCACGCAGGAGAAGTGCAGATGGACAGATGGCTCCCATCTTTTCAGTGTCTTCCAAAGGAACTTTGGGATTTAAAATGAAGTAGGAGATTTCTTTAAAGAACACAAGCAGATGGCTTTGCTTTTTAGTCATATAGACAGAGATGAATGTCATTTGCTGTCTTTTAACCACTTTCTTCTTTATCCTGCTTTTTTTTTTCCCTGTGGTTGCAGAATGAAACTCAGTTGTCTGTCTGCAGCCCAGAAATCCTAGGATGGTTTGTGTGATTGCTGCCCTTTCATAAGCAAGGCAGGTAGAATAATTGGTCTTAGGTTTTAAAGTAACAGGGTGATGGTCTGGTTCAACCTATAGCAGGAGAAAAACACCCTTTAAAACCAGATTTGACATTTTTATTATTGGAAGGGCTTAATAGCTATTTAAATGCAGACATATGTTTTTAGTACTGAGGTAAAACAATCTGAAATTTTTCAGTCCCCAATCCCTGAAGTAGTGCAGTGTCAATCTGATCCTCATTGCACCCCTGATTTTTCCAGCTCTTGTCAGATCCTGAGATGTGGGATATGGGAAGGCAATGGGTTGTGTGGTTCATACAGAAATGTGAAAATAGCTTTTTTCCATGCTGAGGGGCTTAACAGGCAGCCAGAATTGTGACCCAGTTTGGTCTTTCACACATGCATCACTGTGCAAAGCTAAAAATAATGATTTCTTTTTAAAAAAAACCCCAAGCATAGCTATGTTTCCCCAGACAAGGAAGTTAGTGGTGAGGTAAGCTTTGCATGCACATTATGCTGAGTGTTCTGCACTAGATTGGTCTTGGCACCACGTGTTAAAAGCAGGCTTGGGCAAATTAACCTCTTGCCTTTTGAAAAGAGAATAAAGTGTCTGTGCAATCCATAGGCACATTAAGTTGAGCAAGTGTGTGGCTTGGTTCCAAAGGAAATGGACTTTCTCTTACACACCTGACCCTCTGCTTCTGGCCCTTTCTGCAACTGTTACTGAAGTGGCACAATCTAGCTCAAGGCCAAACTGAGTGGGAAAAAAAAGTGGCTTTCACAGCCCTGGCTATGTTTTTTTGTTGAGTGCCTCAGGTCACTGCTCTGTGGGAGCACACCCCCATCTCCTTCAGGAAACAGCAGTTGGGTTGAGGCAGGACTCTCAAGTACAGCCTCATTTGGAGTTAGCACCAGCAGTTTAAGTCCTACAACAGTGTTCAGCTCAGGATATTAACTTACAACAAATATTTTCAGGTGAAGCTTGTGTACCAGCATGACTGTGGGCTGCAGGCTCCAGCAAACCTGGCAGGATTCAGAGCGTGCAGGTCAGAGCCACTGGAGAAGAAGTTTCTGCTGTCTGGAGAAAACCACCTCTGCTGGTAGCATCTCTAGGGAGCATTCACACGACCTGTCAGAGCTGTGAGGGCAGTTCAGAGAGGAGATGTCCTTATCAAAAGCAGGAGGTGATAACATGTTCAGCCTGACTAGCAGCTGTTTGAAGAGTTAAATCCAGCTGCAGCTTCCCTGATTCTCCTCTGGAGGTAGCCTGGAAACCATTCCTACCCATGTATTTTGAGATAGAATTCAAGATATTCTTTTCCTAACAAATGGCAAGCTAAATTCAAACAGAAGGGCAACACAGGACAGAGCAAGCACATCATGTGGCCTCAGACAGGATATGCCCTGAGGCAGTGCTTCCACCAGAGAGCTGCAACACTAATTGATAGTCATAGCATCACTCTTCTCCCAGGAGCCAGAGGGAAGAAAACTTCCCTCCTTCCATCTGTGAGTTTATGAGGATGCTTCCTGGTTAGTTTTCTGTTAAATGAAAGGAATGTAAAGACAAACAGGAGAGTGAAAGATCACTAAAAGAACTGTGTTTAAATATAGCTTAAGTTTAAATGTCACTTCACAGAATCACAGAATGTTACTTCCCAAATAACACAAATTCCACAGAATCACTTCCCAAATAACAGATAAATGGCTACCACTGTGTGAAATAAAAGGTAGAATTTGGTTTATTATCTCTTAGTCATATGGGAGGTCTGAAGATGTAGCACAGTTCTGTGGTGTATTTAGAGTTAGTTAGTCCTCTTGCTTTGTAACCAAAAATGAGAATTTGTTTAAAAAATTATTTTGGGGGAAAAATCTACACATATCATTCCAAATCTCCTTTGTCTTTCATCCCCTCCTGGAAAAAAAAAAAAAAAAACAAAAGAAAACCAAAGGCAAGCAGGAAATTTCTGCTCTCTGTTAGAGTATGGCCATTAAAACACTTCTCAGCAGGTAGGAGTTGTAGGGAGGGAAGGAGCTGGGGCCACACTGCTGGGAATTGGGACATTTCTTAAAGCAGCTTGGCTGGCAGCAAAGAAAATTCTGGGGAAGAGGGGAAGAGGTGGTGGCTGAGGTTGTACTGGAGGTGGGGCTGCTCTGAGGAAGGCAGTGAGATGTGAGGGTGGCATATTGTTTGATCCACATCTCTCTGTTCTGCCTCAGGAGCAAAGAAGTGTTTATCTCTGCTTAAACATTTATCTCTTCCCTTTCTTGGATTTCCCAGGACTTGGCCTGAATTATTGGCATCAGCTTGGCCAGCACATCTCTTATCCTTCCCCTCTTCCTTCTTGTGCTGTATGTTGAGTTGTTTGTTCTTCAGATCACATCCCTTTTAAACAGAGAGCCTTTTGTGAGGTCCCAATGTCATAACTTGCACTGTGTCCTTGGGCAAGAACATAAAAAAAGCCTTTTCATCTCCCTGGCTTTATTTTTAATAGTGAACAACACGATCAGGAGGTGGAAGTGACTTTTCATCTTGGGAGCCACAGTGGGGTAAGATAATTTTAGAGACAGGGTGCTCACAGACTGAGCTACTTACAGGCATGAATCACAGAATCATTTTGGGTGGAAGAGACCTTTAAGATTGTCAAGTCCAACCATTCCCCCAGCACTGCCAGGTCCCCACTGCCCCACGTCCCTCACACCACATCTCCACAGCTTGGAAACCCCTCCAGGAAATTCTGCTGTTACTGGCTGAAAGCAAGTAGGTCTCTTCCTGCACTATGAGGAGTAGCTGTAGGTTTATTCCTTCTGTCTAGCCTCTTGGTGATTTTAAAACAAACACCTGATATAATTCATAAGAGAACAGCCAACGTGCCCCCTGGGGAACTCTGTCAGGGAAGATTTGGTCACACTAGTGTGACTTTGGGTGTCTCAGCATCTTCAACTCAGCCTGCAGCTGCCCTGATAGAAGGGAGTGGGTCTCTGCAGAGACCCTGTGTTGTATCTGACAGGCCCACCAGGCCCATGTGGGTGTCTTGGGAAACAAATGGCATCTAGGGGCAACAGGATATGAGGAAAGCCCAGAATCATTGAGTCATTTTGGGTAGAAAAGACCTTCAAGTCTAGGTACCACCTGAGATAATCTGGGACCTTCCTAAATGATAAAGCTTGCTGCAAGTCAGCCAAACCCAAACAGACCTTTTAACACAAGGGAAGCAGCAGGTAAAGAGACATTTCTGGAACATCTTTTCTTAATGGAAGGCATATCAGAGGAGGGTAATGGAGCATTTGTGAGAAGAACTTGAAATTTGGGTCTGGGTACATGCAAAACTGCAGTGGCCAGAGGCAGGACTCAGGGAATGGGAAGCCATGCAAGCCAGCAGCTCTTTTTGATAGAGATAAAACTTCATTGGCCAAGTTTCAAGGTTCTTTGGAAAGAAGCAGTGTTAAATATTTCCCAAAATAAAAGTGGAGTTTTCCTTTTATTTTCCCTTTCCATCAAATGAAGGAGGACTGTTACCATGAGCTTCTCCAGCCATGTCAGATGTCATAACCACCTAGAATCAATTTCTTGGATCCTTGCTGTCAAACAACAGTGTTAACTGTGTTATAATCAATAACTGTTTAAAAATGAAAACATATGGAGCTGCAGTAAATGTCCAGCCAAACAGAAAGTGTTCCTTGAGTAACCATGAGCTTCTAAATGTAAATACTTTCCAACTGCTGCTTCCTTTTTCCTTGTCAACAGCTCCGAAGGCTTATAGTGCTCTTCAGACAAGGTCTTGCCAAATCACACAGCTCAGTTGTCATGTGACAACGTTTTCAGAAATCCATAGTACTGAAGAGAACTTAAACAGCTTTGTCAGGAATAATTATGCTCTAAAATATCACCAAGGTTGTGTCTTGTATTCCAAAAATTTGCAGTGCGTGGGAGGCGTATGGGAAGAACTGGGAGAGTAAGGAGGCAATGAAGAAGAACTGAAATGTGAAACTTCTCCTCATCCTGTCTAGTAATTGTCATCTATATTGCCACTCATGACCTATTTTCTGCTCTTGGGTCTGTGCTATAGTTTGGAGAAAGAAAATGCTGAATGGGTTTAAAATAGTGCAGAGGAAATTGCTGTTTGAAAAGGTAATCTTTCTACAGCCTACTCTGCAGCTTCAGTTCTAATAAGATTTAGGGGTTTTTTTATATAGAAAGAACAGGTTCATTTGTGCTTCTGCTGTTGCACCACAAATTCTGAAGATTAGACTTCTTGCTTTATAATCCTGCTAGACTGTGCAGAAGAGGAAATTCTGGTGTCAAGGTAATGGACTTTTAATAAAATCCTATCTAGAGCAGAGCCATTTTGGCATTGCCCTTGTTCAGGCAGCTGTCACCTTTTCCCTTCAAGATATGACTTGAAGTCAAGAAAGAAATGGCTTAATGAAATGTTGCTGCTGTTTCTCCAGTCTGGAGGCAGCAGAGTAATTCAGCATGCATACAGGGTGTTATTTCAGTCTGCAGGTTTAAGTCCCGATTGTGGTTAATCTAGAGTTGTAAGACCTAATGTACCTCAGGCTGGGTCAATGGGCCGAGGCCAGTGGGATGAGGTTCAACAGAACCGAAGTCAGGATCCTGCCCTTGGGTCCCAACAAC
>NW_008620938.1:0-48462 GCF_000691845.1 Merops nubicus | reverse complement strand
ATATTCAATATAAAGCTGAGGGGTCATAAAAGTTAAGTCCTTCTCTTCAATATCTGGCTTCGGAGGTGGAGGACTCTGTACATTCTGCCTTTGGTCCTGACCAATGCATTCCTGAATCCAGCTCTAGAACCCATCTCCTGAATCTGGTTCCTGTCTGTTTCCAAGTCCATTCTGGGACTTCCCTGGCACCTGCTCCACAGTATCAGTGGTGCCAGTGACATAACTGCCATCAGGGGGGCTGAGTTCAATAATGGTTTTGAATATATGCATATATGTTTCATTTTGTCATTATTTTCATTAAAGTTGTTTTAGTTTTCCAGTCCATAAGTCTCTCTCCCTTATTCCCTTTGTCTTCCATTTTGGGAAGGGAGAGGGGCTAATAGAGATAATCTGTCATTTATCCAGTGACTGACCCAGCCCAAGCTCTTGATATATGTAAAGACAGACACAGGCTTAGTTTGATTCAAAACCAGACTTAATGGAAGAACAGAGCAATGCCTAGTCACATGTCTTCAAAAGCATGAATTATAACAGGGTCTCCTCATGCTCTAGTTTATTTTAAATTCTTGTAGTTGCAACTGTAAGTTTTAGCCTTCTTTTGCCTTCTAGAATATATCTGTAGTTACGAATAGCTCACTGATTTGGGCTATTTTAAACTCGGGAAGTAAAATACTTCTTTTTTTTTTAATTTTTTTTTTAATAGCATGTTCTCAAGTCATCTGGGGAAATAAGTGTTTCTTATAAAACGAACCACACTGAAACAATTCAGATACTTCAAAGCCTTAGGGTGCCTGCCAGAACTTGCTTTAATGTATGTGTTTAGTAAAATTTAATCAAAGGACAAAGTATTATTCCTGCCCTATCATTATACAATTTACCTTTCTAAAAATTATTCTTAAGGCTAGACATTTTCAGAGCCATAAAAATGATACTATTTATCTGTATTTATTTAAAGCACAAGACTGGAAATCATAAGACCCCAGACTTGCTCTGAGTTCACTAATGACATGATGAGAGGCGCCTTTCTGCAGCATTTAAGTTCAAACTTTCATAGAAAAAAAGAAGACAGCATCATCAGAGGGGAGGTGGGGACAAAATTAGATATGCTCCCTTCAGACAACTGTATCACTTGTAAATTGTAGCAAAATCCCCTCTGCACTTCCGTTTACCTAGATCCACAGAGTTCCTTTCGTGAAGAAACAAGAATTGAAAAGCTCATTCAGCATGGCTAATGCCAGTTCTCTCTCACTTTTTTTTGTGGTGGACAGGCAGTGCTGGGTTAATGGTTGGACTTGGTGAACTCAAAAGTCTCTTCCAACCAAAACAACTCTATGATTCTTTCCTTGTGAGATAAAACAAATAGGAAGTGATAATCTGCTGTTGAACAAATGAAGGTGTTGAATCTCTTTAGGACTCCTGCTTTGTTCCACGAACTGTGATACCAACACTGGAATGTGGCAAGGATTTGAGTCATTGCAAGTGGACTCTTCCAAGACATCTAAGCCTGCCATGTTGCTGCCCATCTGAGACTTTCTTAAGTGAGACTGATAATTCAAAGACTAGGCTTATTTGAGTATTAGAAATATTGACTGTTTCCACCAGTAAGAACCATATGACAGCAGCATTACTGTCTAAAATGAGGTATGCTACACCACATAAATCACTGTCCTGGCAAACAGCCTTTTAAAAGGGAGCTTGAACATGCCCAGCTCTGTGCTTTGTTTTTCTAAGGGCATGAAGCTGAGAAGAGTATTGAATATTTCTCTGTATAAATCTCCACATTCTCAGTGTGTTGGTCACTGTATTTACCAAAAGCTTCTCCCATAGTAGACCCTCCTCCATTATGGTACATGCTCTCTTTTCTCATATTTAATTATTTTTGATCTTTACAAAAGCAAAGGATTCTTTTTTTTTTTCTTTTGGTAAATCATAAGGGTCCTTAATCTGTCAGCCTGCACCTTCTCAAGAAAACTTAATTTTTCTGATGTCTAAGGTTTGATTGGCTTGTTTTTTGGTTTTTTTTTTTTTTTTTGTTTGTTTGTTTTGGTTTGGTTTTTTTTTTGTGTTTTGTTTTGTTTTGTTTGTTTTACTCAGCAATTAGGAGTTAGGATCTTAGAATTAGGATCTCATAGCAACCTTCCAGTATCTGAAAGAGGCATACAGGAAAGCAGGGGAGGGTCTATTCACAAGGGTTTGTAATGACAGGAGAAGGGGTAATGGCTTTAAGCTAGAAAAGAGTAGATATAGGTTAGACTTTAGGAAAAAGTTCTTTGATAGGAGGGTGATAGATCCTTGGAATATGTTGCCAAAGAAGGTGGTGGAAGCTCCATCCCTGGAGACACTGAAGGCCAGGCTTGATGAGGTTTCAAGCAGCTTGATCTAGTTGGAGATGTCCCTGCTTATTGCAATGGGGTTGGACTAGATGACCTTTGGAGGTCCCTTCCAACCCAAACATCCTATCATTCTATGATCATACGCCTCCCTCCAAAGACTTTGGATACCAAAGACACAGATGCCCCCCCACAGACCCACACCCCATCCTGCTTTCTTTGAAAATTAATTTTACACCTTTAGGACCCAGCGGTTCATCAGGAGGGACTATACAATTTTTAGTAGAACACTGTTTCTATGGGACAAATGTACCTGTTCTATATATCAAAGCTTTTCTATGTTAATTTGTATATGAGTGTTAGTATTACATAATTTAGCTATCTAAGTTGTTGAAACATAAATTTAATTTATTTTATTTATATTCATAAATATAGTAATTTATAACAATGAGTTACTAGATCCAGAGCTATGATTTGTTTCCTTTGGCACACAACAAGATGCGGAGGACTGTGTCCTGTGCTGCTTCACCACTGTTACCGCACTGCATCTGGCAGCCCCATGGGGTCCCAAGGAGTGCCTCTGGGCCCACTGTGAGCATGCCTCTGTACCAGCTGTGGATTATTACTTTTTTATCCTATTATACAAAGGACTTTTGATAATTCTATTGTGGGTAACGAGTCTGATTAATTAGCCAGAACCAAGCAGTCTGCTTTACCAAGTGTATGAATATTCAGCGAGTAGCACTTTATAATGTGAGCTTCTGCATGATATAACAAACTGCTAGAAAAGTGTCTTTCAAGATCTTCTTCAAGGTACACTACTGAGAACTCAGCTACTCCAGGTGTGAAATAAACCTCAACAAATCACAGGATAAATCTATCCCACTTCTAATTTCAGTGATGTACACACAATGGTAATCCAAAGGGAGTTTCTTGTACTGTGCTAATGCAGAGTGACTTGGAGATCATAACAGGGGTTTTGCTAAAGGCTTATTAAAATAAGTAACACGATTTCTTCCAGACCCACACAGATAGGCTATCACCTCTGAGTACACTTGTACTGGCTCTGCAGTAGTGAAGAAACAAACAGTTCTATGTTTTATATAGTGGATATACATTGACATCTATATGCATATGCACACACAGACACACAAACTCTGTATACACAAAAAATGCAAGAAGGAAAGAGAGTGGCTCAGTGGTTCCAGTACTATAGAAAAAAAGAAGACAGACACTATCTGTGTCATAGATTATGATTCTATGATTCATGCTGAATGCTTACTTATGCTTGCTGCTTCTAAAAAAAGACTAAAGTAGGGTTACAAAACCAAATTTTATTTTTCCATAAAGCTGAGTGTTAATTTTAATTCTTTTTTTTTTTTTAAATGTCTAGCATATAACAGTAACAGAATAATCTTCTTTAAAAGTGAAATTTCTTAA
The DNA here is from genome assembly GCF_000691845.1 of Merops nubicus. Taxonomy (NCBI): domain Eukaryota; kingdom Metazoa; phylum Chordata; class Aves; order Coraciiformes; family Meropidae; genus Merops; species Merops nubicus. Next base: position 44,692 of record NW_008620938.1, on the reverse strand, counting down.
AGAGTACTTTAGAACCTAAGGTGTATGCTTCTGATGACAAATGCAATTTTTTTTTAACTATATCAAAAACTACAGCACAGTATGTCTTGTAAAACAAATATTGCCTAGAGGCCTAAGCAAAGATTCACATTTGGTGGATTTTATAGAATCAGGTTCTCAGACACTGAAATTTTATTTCTTACACATTCTTGTATGGCATCTTGGCATTAGCAGATGAGCTTCTCTTGGAAATCTTGTGTGCTCTGCTTGTCTCACAGAACATTTTCATGTTCAGCTCATTAAAGTACATTCAAATATATCATATGCTTCAGTGTTTTGACTATGTAATAAAAAATATAACTATAAGAGGTATTTCAAGCACAACCTTGAAATATTTTACATGGATTAGAAGTTATATTTCTTCTAAAATTTATGTTCTTGATTTTCCATTTTCCCCCATATGCCTATGCAAGATCTTGAATTATTCAAGTGCATTTGACACTAGCTAGAAGAGAATTAGTCACAACCCGGCACCTTAGGTACCATAGCTGTCCTGGTTCCGTGTAAAAAGGGGTTCAGGGCAGGACCCACACGGAACAGAACTGTGTACTCGCCTCTCCCCCCCCGAGAGAGAGAGAGAGAGACACTTTGGAAAAAAAATGAAGTGTATTGTTCAACAAGGAACAGAAAACGAAAAAGGGAGGTAAGGAAAATAATATATACAAAGATTAGGGGGGAAATACAAAAAAATAAAATATACAAAACCCTCAGAAATGGTTGCAGGGTCCCACGGAGTGAAAGGACAACCTGCCTCTCCGAGCTGCAGGACAGGAGTGCAATTAGAAACCACTCCCTGCCTCTTATCAGAGTGTGTGTGGGAAGGGGAGGGAATACAATGGTTCACCCCCACCCGGGGTCCTCCCAGTTGCTGGAAGGTCACGCCCCCATTCCAAGCCTCAAACCACAACAATAGCACTGCCTGGACTGAACTTAGAGACATCTGTACTGATTAAAACATATATAGTTACATACAAGGAAAAGATAAACTCTCTGGCATGACGCATTTCTGGAGGGTTATGTATATTATTCTTCTTACATTATGGAAAGTTACCTGTTTATCTGTTTCTGTTCTGGAGGTTGCTTCTCCCTTAGTGGGAGTAGCTGACTTGATACATAGTCATTGCTGAACTTCTTTTGCCTATACTCCAGTATATTAGCATGAAGTGAAGTCTATATCCTTTTTACCTTAGCATTGGATTATAAACTGTGGGAATCCAAGACTGACTCATGAGTCCTTCAGTGACCCTTTCTTCTGTAAGCCATGTTAGGGAATAAAGGGTCTGTAAGTTCTGAAACTAGCATTTGTGCTCCATAGAGACCCTGATTCCAACTTGTAACATTTCCTATTAGCAAAGTTGAGCTAATTTTTCTAAAGTTAGATATCTTTTTTAAAGTCTCAAGGGTAACAAAAGAGTAGCTAGCTCAACCACATGATGAGTGAAAACAAATTCGTTTTACCTGAACCTGGGCTGTCAGCCTAGATGAATCCTTAATGTGGTCAAATAGACAGCTAGCAGTGTATCAGTGCAGAGAATTACTTGTGTACCTCAGTGGTACATCTATTGCAGTGACACATTTGTAATCGAATAAAACTGAAAAAGGGTAAGCTGGATTAAAACCACAACCTGAGCTGCCTCTGAGTCAGGGGCTTTTGCTAACTTTGGGCTAAAATGTAGCACTTGTCATCTTACCCATGCTTATGACAGCCTTAGCAACATTTAAGATGAATAAACAGCTTTCACTTCAAAATGGATTTCAATATGACAAGGATAAGAAATATATAATGCAACTACAAGGGTGTCTGTGAGTCAGTCAGATCTATGCCTCTAGCATAATAAATTATATTTGTTAGCAAAAGGATTTTAACAAAAAAAGTTTTAAACATTCCCTACATACAACAAGCTGTGGATCTGGTTCCCCCAGAGTGCTGGTAGATATTGGGCTTTGAACAATACCAGACGTGAAGCTTGAAACATCAGTGCATGTCAGACTTATCCTTTGTAAGGCAGATGATATACGATTCTTATTGTCATAATGATTGGAGGTGTAAGAGCCCTTATCTTCAAGCTATGTTATATTGCTTCTGACAGCTACCAAGAATCTGTCCTACACAGAACCAAACAGGCATTTTATTAACAAAGTTTTTCAAATGAAAAAAACTGCTTTTAGCTCTTCAGCACTCCAAGAAAGTATACACTCAAATAATTTCCACTGCTTGTGAAATGAATAGGGTGCCAGCTACTTGAACAGTATGTGAATAACACTCAGTAGACACTGTGCAGAGTCAAGACTGTCCCAAAGCATTTTCAAACAAGATACGAGGCAAATTGTGTGAAGGAAAATTATATCAGGGACTGAATTAATTTATGGGTAATCAATAGACATAATTTTCCATGGTTTAGATTACAAAGTATCTCTTCATGTAATAGGAAAAGACTGAAATGAGTGGAAAAGTTATGATAAGGAAGGGAAGCAAGGCTGCAAAGCAGGAACAAGAACTAGTCAGGGAATGCTGCTGTTTATGATAAAAAAAAAATAAAAATTGAAAGCAAGCCATGGGCTTGGTTTCAAAACAATATTACATTATTTGACCAAACTAGTGAAATCAGGTGGAGGATAGTGCTGGAGCCAACCACCAACTATCAGAAACTGCAGAAATCAGCCTAATCCACATCCAGTTTTACCTGATGTGATTTTTATCTTGTTCTTTGTTCCTGCCTCAGACAAGTTTTCCTCTTGGGAGTGAGGAATGAAATGGAAATAGATTGAGGAATGTTGTTTCACTGCATGGACTCCCTGGAAGCAAGCAGAAAGGAGAGGGAAAAAGAAAGAAAAATTGACCATTTTATATCTTTGTGAATGAAGAAGTACCTGATCTGGAATTCACTTTGCCTTTCCCTAATGTTTTGTTTGGATTATAGTTGATCTTCCCACAAAAAAAGAGAAAGTTAAGTGAATTTGATAAATCTCAGTGCAGTATATCACAATTTCTGATGGTCTATTGGAAACTTTTCTACTTCTGACTGAACGTATTTCAAAACTGTGCATCCCTCCTGTTCTAGGCCTTCCAGAATGAGGCATGATGTAATAGTTTTGGATTTTAGGGTCATTCTTGAAGTCCTTGAACATCACAGAAAAAAAAAAAAAAAGTAGGCAACATTGTTCTGTCTTGAAATTTCATATGCACTTCTTTTGCATGCTATGTAAATTCCTCTCAGGCTGAACATTCTTGCTGGTCAGCTGATGGAGAAGCTGCAAATCAGCATCGGGTGCACTGGGAGTCAAAGGCAACTGAAAATCCATTCATGTTCTCTTTGCTTAGGCCTGAAGATATGGGTTTTTATTTCAGGCAGTAACTCCGTTGTCTCAAAGTTTTCTAGTAAGCAAAAATCCTCAGTTAGGTTTTTTTTTTTGATAGCTGGCTTAAATAGCTTGTTAAATTGCTAATTCACTAGTTTACTGAACTACCAACCCAAGCTCATCTGAGGGAAAAATCCAGCACTTTTGGTTATCCACCTGTCTTTGTTAGTCTGAAGTGCCTCACCACATGTGAAAGGTGAGAGGGACAGATTCCTAACTATTAAAATTGCCCCACAATTTGGTTAGAAATACTGAAGTCAGACATTGTCAAGACAATTGTGTTGTAAAGAAAACCATGTAATAACAGTCTGAGCATTACAAAAAAATCAGTCAAAAGAGGTGTTCCAATTGTCTCTCAGAAAAATGATGACATGAAAAAAAACCACAGAACTTGAAAAATAAATCTTTTTTCATTAAAGCAGCTGAAAATCCAAACAAACAGTTTCAAACTGTGGCTTTATCTACTATTAAAAGATCTATACCAAGCAGCTTCCAAAACCAGCATGAAACCTAATTACAGAATATCTTCGCTGCTGCTGTTTCTATTTACATCTCTTCAAGCACAGAAGCAAATAATTGAGGCTTTCCTACAACATCAGCATGTTGCTGACCTTTCTTGATGACACTTCTGAATGAATTTACTGCATTCTGAAGACTGATGCTGTTGACATTGAAGTCTATGACACAGCTTCGGTTTACTCCAGTGGTGAAAAACTACACATAGTGTCAAACATATAATTGATTACACAGCAATCCTTTTCCCTCTGTATTTCCCTCCTGTACTGACTTTTTTTTTTCCTCTCCTTTCAGCCCCTTCACAAAACCAAAGTCCCTCCTTCTCAGTGGTAGCAGAGGCAGCAGCAATGGATAAGATGTAGGCATATTTACCACCACAGCACCTCCAGTTGCCATTTTACTGCATGTGGCTATCCTCCTAAGAGGTACCCATCAAAGGTAATGAAGGAGGTACCTTCACTAACCAGCGAATTGTCTCTCAAACTTATCTTCAGTTGTTTGAAATACCAATTAGTGTTTATTTTTATTAGTATTAACTCTTCTCATCAAGCACTGTTGGACCATTAAAAAAATTGTTTAAAAAAGAGGGATATGGAACCATTACTCGATACAGGAATCTATTTCTACTCAGAAATTAGTTATATTGTAGTTGTAGGAGACACAGAACTTAATTGGTAGTAGCTATTACAATGTATTAAATCTGGAGGCTCCAAAGTCCACTCTTCTGCCATTGCCTGGACATTTCACTCACATATATACAATTCATCGATATATTGTTAATATGGTGACTACAGAGTTATGAGTCACATAAAATTGTGCTATTTGCAGTGCTTTGTCTTTTTCATAAAAACATAAAGGGCTGGAGGCTCAGACTGCATAAAACTTGCACACAAATCAACTATATTTCAAATGTCAGGAAAAAATGACAGTTTGTTCTTTTATTTGCTACTACCCTAGTGCAATAAAGATGGATGCTTCAGGAACAAGCAGACCTGTGGCAGCGAGACCTGTCCATTTAAAGTCTGAGTTTCTTCTGTTACTGATCCTTGCCAAGCAAGGAGGGAGTGTGAACCAGAGTGAAAACTCCCCTCTCTGTAACAAAATTTTCCTCTAAAAAATGACCTGGCAGTTCATAGACTATTGCCATCTTTCAGAACCCTTCCTGTCTAATGAATATCCTCTTAAATTATCATTATGGTCTAGATTTGCTCAGGTATTCAAGAACTTAGCTGAAATTTTAGTTGCAATACAGTAATTCGAGGTCCTCTTCCTAGGGAAGTGTCACACCACTGGTATATAAAACAACTTTCTGGCCCAATTAGTTGTTAATTAGTTGATGTAAATTAGAACAACTGATCTAAGTTTCATTGCTCTCTAGAAGTTTATTTATTTACTCAAGCCAAGCTGTTCAGCAGAAGTGTCCTAGGGTTTTAACTACTTGAATTCAGGATCAGAAATGGTTTTGTATCTATTAGGTATTTTGTAATTCTCTCGGTCGGAGATGATTACCTCTGACCAGTCCAGCCTAAGCTTCTTTCCTAACATTTCCTCCGCTCCAGCTGATGCAAATGGTAACGGTCCCCATGTATTTTATTTGGAGCCTACACAGGCTTCTTAATGTGACAGGTTACCTGAAAGTTAGACTTTCCAATGCTCAATTTATGTTTAAAATTTGCTTACTGTGATTGTTAGTACTACAGACTATCCCTGACTTTTTTTAATGACCTACTTTCTTTTGTGTTTGTTGTAGTTGTTTACACATAGATTCTACTGCTGCTTTGCAATGTTAAGTAGTTCATTAATGAGCTTGAATTGTAAACATGCTTTTCAATTTGCCCTTTAAGGATAGTATTATGTATTTTTACACTACTTCCCTGCAGTCGCTGTTTTTCCCCACTCCAGTAATGGCCTCTGTATTAATCTTTTTTAAATTCTAACATTTGTTTCAGGTTTTACAGCTTACTGTGAGTATTTTGAGCTGAATATATAGTCTTTTGCAAAAAGCGATGCTTGTGGCATTTCTTATCTTTACTTTCTAGATAGTGTTGCTTTTGTTTGTCTTATATTATTCTGCACAAAATAGTAATTGTGTTTCTGTGTCAATATCCTATGAAAAGATAACAGAACAGTTAGTTATATCAAGGCTGTATTAATGACCTTGTCTTTCACCTTGTCAATAACAGGTTTCTGTAGTTCAGAATGAGCTTATAAACTTCTGAGAATAGTACAAATACTCTTGCAAGGATTTAGTGTTGGATTTTTTTCGGTCCTAATGCCTTCAGACTGTAACAAGAAGCTTTTTGGCACTCTAATAATCAGTGTTCAAAATTAACAGTGTGGTCAATTGGTGAGCAGATACAGTCACAGAAGAATTTGATGGCCTATTCAGACCATTAAAAATGTACCTAAAATACACTTAACATTGTCATAGAAAATGCATTCAAAAGGAAAGACATAAAAATTGAGGCTAATTGCCTTGTGCAATCCTCCTGTGACTTCATAACTATCATAGTATTAAAGTCATTGGGGAAAAAATCTTACATTACAAAATTATTCTGAACATGTTTAAATTCCATTGTTTAAGTTGTGTTTGCTTTCCTAAGAGGTAACAGTTTACCTCAGTCTTGCCTTCTTTGAGAAGATTCATTGAGGAATATTATATTTGACTTTTATGAACTCATAATGTTTTGTGTGGGACAACTGAAGACCTGTACAGTCAATGGTGTGTCTACAAAATTTGACTTGCCTCTATTATGGTGCTATCACCCTCAGCTGAAAGGTATTCACAGTGATAAATATCTCCCCATTTTTCCACATTTCAGACAAAGCTGTCTTAAATACAAATTTGTAACTAAGTTTACAAGTGGCAACTTGGAATCAAATGTCTCCTTTTCTTTCCACTCTACATGTAAACATAGTGGGGAATGGCAGAAAAATTGAAGAGTTGTTTACAGACAGGATAGATTGAAAAGTCTCATAAAATAAGCCTCGAACTGACTATTTTTCTTTAACTGTCATAGGATTTCTACCATAACTCTTAGATCTTCCTCTCCATAAAATGTTTGTTCCCTTCTATAAGAGACTTATGGAGATTTTCCTTCAGTTTTCCTTGTCCCTTCTCTGTAATGATAATCTGTAGGTTGGTGAAAACAAAGTAATTTTTATACTCCTTGCTTGCTGTTGCTCACTGCAAAAACTTGAATATTGTCTCTTCTGAGAAGAAGAAAACCTGTGTGACCAGTTAATATTTTAACTGCATTGAAATCTGGTGTGTTTGCTAGTTTTCATGCTCTAGTTATACCAGACTACACTTCTTTGGAATTAAAACAAGTGTAATAGCCATTTTGCTGAATCTCTGCAATAGCTAAAATAAGCAAAGTATGAGAAAATACAGGGAAATAATTTTAGTACTATTTATATCTTCTTCATATTTTAACTAGTTTCTGTTCCTTGGTACTGAATTCTTCCAAAACAATTGATAAAATTTCTTAGCAACATGCATTGCTGTAAGATTTTTCAGTACTCTTGCAGTTTTAGCAAGCTCCTACAAGCTGCCACTAAATAATGTGATCGTTTTTACTGAATTTTCTCCAAAGGAAATAAGACCACAGTTATATAAAGCAAAGACCACAGATGTACTGCTCCTGCCTCAGTGAGCTTGTTTCCATAATGAAAATAGAAGAGTGTATAGGGAGAAAGAGTGGAAATGATTAATAATAGAAATAGACGTATTTGCAAAAATTATTAAATTCTATGCTGTAATTTCTTAGTAATTATCATCTGTTGCACATTATCTGGTTAGCAATTATTTGGCTTTCTTAATGTGATCACAAAGAATAATATTTTGCCCTTATATATTTTGGAATTTGCCATTTTGATTCCAGACCAGCACTCAAATTTATTGAGAATACGTGGCATTTGGATTCTCTTCTTTTGAGTTACTGCACTCTTCTCACTTACACTAACCTAAAAATTTTATAAGGAAGATCACCACTTTTTCTTTGAAGTTACTACTGAGACATAAAATAGAGCCCTACTACTGAGAACAGTATTTAGCTGTGATTGGAAACCACTATTTTTTCCTTGGATATGTTTTCTTCATAGAGATGTAACTCGTTCAGGCCTCATGTGTTGAGGTTCTTTTTATAAAATGTCGATGTCTTTTTCCTTTTCCTTTATTCCTTCTTCTTCCATTGATCCTCTAAAAGCTGGAAATTAGATTCCATTATTTTTGGTGAATTCATGTGACCTATTTATAACCTCATCTCCTATCTAATTAGATCACCCTTTTTCTTTTTTGAAGAATATTTTATTTTCAAAGTCATACTGACTAGTCTATAATTCCCCAGACTATTATTATTTTTCTAAGTAGGTAGAGCATTTGCTCTTTTTCTGGTCTATTAGGATTTCACCTGTCACTGAGTTCTCAAAGATCATCACTAATGTTTTTGAAATTGCTTTGACCAGTTTCTTAAATTCTATAAAATCTTAAATTCAACAAAGTGGGTTTACTCAAGTTTCAGGTTATCTAAATCGCTTTTCCTGTTTTTGTAGATTATGTTCCTGGTCCTGGCAATGTACTCCAAGTCCTTGAACTAAATTGAAGCTTATATTTGGTTATTTTTTTTCTGAAAATGCAAGTGAAAATGTTTCAACTTGTTTTTTGATAATCTATAATTTTTTTTAAGAACAAATATATATGATATTGTCAACTAATGTCTGTAGGCATCCTCCTATTTTAAGCAATGAAATACTTAAAAATTGAAAATTTTATTAAATGCAAACATTGCAAATTCTGACAAGAATCACAGGGTTTTTCACATAATTTTTCTTCAATCCAGCTAATTATACTCATTGCCAAAAGAAGGTAAAATGTAAAATTAAAGTTTAGAAGATAAAAATAATAGAAAAGGAAAAACATGAACAGGAACTCATCACTGTCCTTCCAAGCTGACCAAAAAGAACACTACCCAGAATAAGTATTAAGACTGCTCCAATTTTAAGGTTGCTAATTAGTCTGAATCTCAAGCTGTGAAATGACGAAAGTGTCTGTTGCTCTCACCAGATAATTCTACTATGGGAGATTGAGTTAGTGTAAGAGTGTAAGCCTCACACACAGCTCAACAATGACATAGTCAACACAGTAGGAATTGCTGCCCCTACTCAAAACTCTTTTAGCTATTCCCAGTGACTTATGGACTCAGCTCTGTTTGCTACTGAATTGATAAACCCTCATTGACATTACCATCAGTTTGAGAGTTCTGCTGCAACATCAGCTTTCTAAAATATGTCTTCAATGGCCTTTTTCCCTGAAAAAATACTATGGACTTTTGAGTTCACTGCAAATAACACAGCTTTGGAAGCTGGAGGTTGTTCTTTTGTTTGTTTGTTTGTTTGTTTTTGTGGGTTGTTACTGTTGGGGGGTTTACATTTAATTTTAATTGAACCTACAGAATTTTTATGGAGATCAGTAGCTCCAGTGGATCCTCATTAGAAGATATGGAGTTATATTTCTTGGCCCAATGTCAGGTGCCAGTCTTCAGCAGTGCATGAGTTAAAATTTTAATTTAGTTACTAAAGTATCACCTTCCCTGTTCTAGGAATTCAGCTATTGTAATTCAGTAAGTTTATTTTGTCATCTAATTTCAAGGTGTATTGATTCAGGTACACTAATTTACTGTATGTGATGTATTGATGAAGATACTATTTGAAAAACCCTCACACATCTATCCTGTGCGTAATTAACAACTTTATCTCTGTCTTATTTTGAAATGTAGTTCAGTCTTCTATTGAGGGATGTTTTAAGACGGTTACCTTCTCATTGGTACTTTTGTTTTAATTGTATCATAGAATCATAGAATGGTTTGTGTTGAAAGGGACCTTAAAGATTGTCTAGTTCTAGTCTCCCTTCCATGGGCAGGGAGGGACACGTTCCAATAGACCAGGTTACTCCAAGACCCATCCAGCCTGGCCCTGAACACATACAGTGGTGAAACATCTACAACTTCCCTGGGCAACATCTGCCGGTACCTCAACACCCTCACAGTGAAGAGTTTCTTCCTAATATCTAATCTAAATCTACTCTCTTCTAGTTTGAAGCCATTATCCCTCATCCTATCACTACAAGCCTCTGTAAAAAGTCCCTCACCAGCTTTCTTCTTGGCCCCCTTCAGATACTGGAACACCACAATATTGTGTTATAATGAGGAAATAACAGTGAAATACTGTACTTTGCACACTTTTTTCTTCTTTAGAATGCCGTTACATGAGCATAAGCTCTGAAGCTGGAACGTGAATGTCTCCCTAACTATGAGGCACATACTAATTTATGTAAAACTGTATAGCTGTTAAATAAAACTTAATAATAAGTTCAGAGTTTGTGGTTTTGACCCAGACCCTGGGTGAAAACAGCTAGGAGGGTCTTCCTTGCCTGGTTGTGAGCATCGTATCTATGCCAACCCTCATTCAGGGCTGGGGGTTTAAGCCCCAACACTTCACTCTATCGCTTCCCTGGGCAGCCTGTTTCAGGCTTGACAACAAATTTTCCTAATATCAAATCTAAAACTCTCCTAGTGCTACTTGAGGTAATTTCTTCTTGTCCTATCCCTTGTTCCTTGGGAAAACAGACCAACCCTCACTGCACTACAATGTTCTTTAAGGTAGATGTAGAGATCGATGAGGTCTCCTCTGAGACTTATTTTCTCCAGGGTAAACAACCCCAGTTCCCTCAGTTCTTCTTCATGGGACTTGTGCTCTAGACCCTTCACCAGCTTCATTGCACTTCTTTGCACACCCTCCAGGACGTCAATGTCTGTCTTGTAGTGAGAGGCCCAAAACTGATCACAATATTTGAGTTACAGCCTCACTAGTGCTGAATACAGAGGGAAAATCATGCCTCTAGTCCTGCTGGACAGAGTACTGCTCACATAAGCCAGGATGCTGTTGGCTTTCTTGGCCACTGGAACACACTGCTGGCTCATATTCAGGTGGCTGTGGACCAACACCCTCATTTCCTTTTCCACCAGGCAGCTTTCCTGCTCCAAGTCTGTAGTGTTACATGGTGTTGTTGTGATCCAGTTCCGGGACCCAGCACTTGGCCTTGCTGAACCTCATACCACTGGCCTCAGCCCATTGATCCAGCCTGTCCAGGTCCCTCTGTAAACCCTCCCTACCTTTAAGTAGATCAACATTCTCACACAACTTGGTGTTGTCCACAAACTTACTGAGGGTGCACTCAATAACCTCGGCCAGATGATTGATAAAGATCTTAAACAGAACTCGCCCAAATACCAATTCCCCAAGCCCTAGGGAATACCACTTGTGACGAGCCACCAATTTGATTTAATTCTTTTCACCACCAGCCTTCCTGACTAGCCTGCCTCTTCCTCAATAGGCTATAGACTTTCCTTTTCTTCCTGAGTTCCAGCCAAAGCTCTGTACAGCCAGTCTGGCCTTCCCCCCACCAACTTATTTGACAGCATACTGGGGTGGCCTGCTCCTGCACGCTGAAGATTTACCTCTTGGAGAATGTCCAGCCTTCCTGGACCTCTTTGCCCTTCAGGATTGTCTCTCAAGAGACTCTGATAACCAGTGTCCTAAAGAGGTCAAAGCCTGTCCTTCTTGGAAGTCTAAGGTGACAGCTCTACTAACTCCTTGCTTACTTCCCCAAGAACTGAAAACTCTTCTATTTTATGATTGCTATGCCCATGAAGTTTTCTTGTGTGTTTATGTTGCTTTCACAGGCTCACTATCCTACTTATAACTGTACTTTTCATTGAGTAGAGGTTAAAGTATGTTTAAGAGAAAAACCTACCTTTCCTAATCCAGGAAAAACTTATTTCATAAGTGGAAGTAACTGCTAATCTTCTGTTTAATTATGTTAACAAAAAATTTCTTTAACAACCCTTCCTTCTCTCTTTCTAAGACATGGTAGTTAGTCTTGAATTTAGATTGTCTGCATAGTTAATTCCACTATCTTATTCAAGAGAAAGTAAGCCCTTCTTTTGGATTCAGAAAACCAGCATTATGAATGAGAAAAACAATATAATACGTAATTTATTTTTTATTATAAAGTCATTCTTGGGTTCTAGTCTTGTTAATCTTTCCATTAAATGCATCTTAATATTACCAAAGTACTAGTTCAGGGGACCAAGAAGCAAGTAAGATGTTCTGATGGACATTCTCTGACATTATCCTGTAAGGCAGAAGTAACCTGAGGGTCATGCTCAAGTCTGAATGTGTTACATTCACACAGTAGTCACTTGCTTCAACATCTTCTTTCCCTGGGTGAACCACTAAATATAATCAAGTTGAAAGTCTCTGGTATGGATCAATGCTCAGGGAGCACAGGTTGTCCAGGATGGATAAGTTTTTGACTGATTGCATGTGACCATGAGAAATCAAGGTGCTTATGGCTTTGTCTGAAAAGACAGAGTTCGGGAAACCCTCAAAATAAACATGAATTTGTGGAGTCAAACATACAGTATGCTCCGGCTGCTGCTTATCTTCCAACTTCTGACACCACCAGTTTTACCATTAAGGCTGTGATTTTTGAACTGAATTCACTTTTCTGAGCTTAGTTTCTTTATCAGAGATCCCTAAGGGCTTATGTTTAAACTTATAAGACTGAAATGGAGGCTTGAAAGGCTGTCATACTTGCTCCCAGTTGTGCATTTTACTTTAAAATGGTGACTTTGATAAGTTCAGCATGTTGAAAAACTAGTGTGAGTATTTTATATGATTTAGGTGTTCATCTCATTGTCAGGAAAAAAAAGGTGTAGCAGTACAAGTTTGCTTTATGCACTGTGTTTCAAATAGTAACAACAATCTCTGTGTTTTTTTTCTTACAAACTGTAGTTTCATTTTAAAATGCCAGTTTCATTGAACCTGAAGTGCTTCATGTGAAACAATCTGTGTTTGCCCTCACTGAGAGAGGTCAGTTGAAGATCCTCGGAAGTACTGGACATTTTGCCAAGACAGTCAGGAAAGCTAGTTGTGTCAGCTGTCTTCAACCTTGATACTTTATGAGTATTCATCTTCAACAAGGTAAAGTTATCTGGTTTGAAATACATCTCTTTTCATCATTACTCAACCTAGATTACTTATCTGAGATCATCCATTTAAAAGAGAATTCTCATAAGATAGTAACTTTATTAGAAGCCTTTATTCTTTTGGAGGACAAAACCCATTCTTAAGAATGTTTATTTTTAATCAAAATAGCTCATTCTAAAGCAACCTCTAGCTGAAACACTGACCAGTGTTTCTTCTTCCCATTATACTCTAAGATAAAATCTGGCAACATAATTAAACTTATTTCATGTGTGATATGGCAGGAAGTAACAAGATCATCTTGGACTGTCCCCAGAATACTTTTCCATCTTTGACACAAGAGTCAGTTGTTACTCATGCTAGTGATGGTAAACCATAAACTTTCTTACAACTTACTGTTTAATTACAGCTGTGAATTACTCCTTAGATAAGTGCACTTAATAAGTGGAAGTACATCTACTTTCTAGATACCTAGAAGCCAAATTCATTATTATTCTGCTTTTATATTGTCAAGACTCCCTGAATAACTTGACGAGAAAAATATCTTTTCCATTTTCCACTGGCTACAGTCTTCTCCTGGCTCAGTGGTAATAGCTGTGGCATCATGCCAAGGAAACTGTCAAATTCAATGTGATTTCCATGTTCCATTAAAGAAATACACTTTCCATTTCACAAAGAAGGGTTTCTGATTTTCCTTCCCTCTAGAAATATTTCAGCCCAAGAATAGGGAAACCCCCCAAATTTCTACAGTCTAAAGTTCAATTTAAGTGTGTCAAATAATAGCTAGAATATTACAACTTATTCCTTTAGATATATTTTTAACTTCAAGGCAAGTAACTTACAGTTTTTAAAGATATGTCCCTTAATACTAGAAAAATTAAAACCTTTTCCTCTTATATTTATCATTGACAACTAAAGTAGTGAGCTCCAAGTGCTTTGTTTCCAAAGTGCTGGAAGTATTCCTTCTGAATAGGCATCTGCTAAAACATTTTCTATCAGGAAAGGCAAAGGTCTATTCCAACCAATTATTTCACCATCCCTCTCATTTTTATCATCTCCAGCATCATATGGAAGCCATCACTGTTGGAAAGTTAAAATTACATTTGCACCAGACAAATGGACTCCAAATATAGATTTTATTTTGGACAATACTACACTTGACATGCTCACTATAGTAAGCCATTTCTTGTATTTAAATTGCAAGTGTTACTGTGGTAATTAGAATACAATATATTCTCCATTTGATGTGTGCCTAACTTGGGTAGTTTTCAGGCCAACAATGGTCTGAGAAACTCTGGAGTAGTGTGGAAAAGTCAAAGACACAGAAAAAGGAAGGAAATTAATATTGGTCATTTAAGGAAACACTACGTTATTTTATAGAGCTTTTACTGGTCAGAGCATGAAACAACAGAAATGCAAGCTTTTAAGAGACTGCTCATTTAACATCTCAGTGAAGTATGTGGCGTGGTGGTGCAATTCCCCTCCCACTCATGTGCTATCATGGAATACTGGGTGTGACTCCCCTCCCTGAGTCACACAGCAGTCCAGTGGAAAAGCAGAGATTGTGGAATCACAGAATGTTAGGGGTCGGAAGGAACCTCCAGAGATCATTGAGTCCAACCGCCCTGCCAGAGCAGGATCATCTAGTCTAGGGCAGGTCACACAGGAATGCATCCAGACAGGTCTTAAAAGTCTCCAAGGAAGGAGACTCCACAGCCTCCCTGGGGAGCCTGTTCCAGTGCTCTGGAACCCTTACAGTAAAGAAGTTCTTCATCAAGTTGAGGTGGAACTTCCTGTGCTCCAGCTTGTGACAATTGCCCCATGTCCTATTGCAGGGCATAAGTGAGCAGAAATTACCCCTTCCTTCCTGACATCCAGCCTGCATATATTTATACACGTTAACTAGATCCCCCCTAATTCTTCTCTTCTCCAGACTAAAAAGCCCCAGGTCTCTCAGCCTCTTCTCATAACGCAGGCGTTCCAGTCCCCCAGTCATCCTTGTAGCCCTCTACTGAACTCTCTCAAGTAGATCTCTGTCCCTCTTGAAATGGGGAGCCCAGAACTGGACATAACACTCCAGGTAAGGAATCACCGGGGCAGAGCAGAGGAGGAGCAGGACGTCCATTGTTCAGCTGCATACACTTTTCTTAATGCACCCCAGGAGACCACTGGCCCTCCTGGCCACAAGGGCACACTGCTGTCCCATGGACAACTTGTTGTCCACCAGGACTCCAAGGTCCCTCTCCACAGAGCTGCTCTCTAGCAGATCTCCTCTTAACCTGTACTGATGCATTTTATTCCTGCTTCCCTGGTGCAGGACTCTGCACTTATTCTTGTTGAGCCCCATTAGGTTCCTCTTGGCCCAGCTCTCCAGTCTGTCCAAATCTCGCTGAATGGCTGCACAGCCTTCAACTGTATCGGCCAAACCTCCCAGTTTTGTATCATCAGCAAACTTGCTGAGAAGACACTCTATACCATCATCGAGGTCATTAATGAATATATTAAGGAATATAGTGTACCAGAGCATTGAGGCACCCCTTTAACACTCCTGCCTCCTGCCTTCCCTACTCTCTAGGGGCAATAATAACAATTACCTCCTGCAGTGGACCAGAGAGTTGAGGGACCCTCTTGAAACATGTGGTTTCTACTTCCCTCCTTATTGTCTTGGATGGTCAGTCAACCCTTTTATGACCTGGTAGACTTCTGCTTGGGTCATGGCCTAGAGCAGGGATGCCAGAACCTGTATCAAGATCCAGTTAGATCTGGGTACGTGCAACTAATGGAAAAATACCATCACGTTCTGGGCATGTGCAAAACAGAATATTGCAACATTTGAGTTAGGCTGAAATTCAAAAGTACCTGACAAAAGTCAATTATCTCAGACCCTTTAAATAGTGATAGTCTCTTCTACCTACATCTCTACCTTTCTAGGTGTTTGGTTTTATGTATTTGCCTTTATGGATATAGGCATCTACATGTTTCACTGGCCAAGTACTTCTGTGTCTGTATGCTTTGTGTTTATGCATACACACATGCTTTGGTTAGAGATACCTTTGCAATAAGGTAGTGTGAAGTGTAGTCTTTTCATTCTCAAATGTGTAATTAAGTCATTGTTTTACCATATAATTTGTCATAGTAAATTCTGCTAAAATCACCCTTCGGTTTGTCTCATTTTATTAATAAATCTTGAATTGCTGACAAATCAAACTGTGTCAAACATTCATACACAACACGCGAATACGAAAGTTTGTTTAATTTCATATTTATGTTTGTGGCTTGATTTTTCTCAAGGTAATGCAATTTACTTTGCAGCGATAGCATACTGGTAATAGCATTTCATATTTCACTTTTGTTTAACATATATTTAAAGATTTTTTTTTTATTCTAAAGGAAGTGATAGAAATCTATGAGGTAAGAAGTCATCAGAAATATTTTTGGTGTTAACTCAGGATTCATGACCGACTCATTGCCTGACTTTGGTGAATGTGAAGTTAATAATTCAGAAACTTCAAATACTAACAAAATAAAATGCAGGATTTTATTTACCATGAAATGCTCAGCTGGAATGTAATTTCTGTGTTAATCAATTAATGCTAAACAGAAAACTCAGCTAGGCTCAAAGAGCTCAAAACTGGATCAATAAACAGCAGCAAATTATGCTGTTAGTATTACAACTTTCTGAAATGGGAACTGGGCTTGAGATATGATATTATGGCCATAATTATTAAAAGCTAATAATTTATAAATATAGCAAAAGAGTATGGATACAAATATAGCAAAACAATTATGAATACAAGCTGGACCACAGGAAGTTCCACCTCAACTTGATGAAGAACTTCTTTACTCTAAGGGTTCCAGAGCACTGGAACAGGCTCCCTAGGGAGGCTGTGGAGTCTCCTTCCTTGGAGACTTTTAAGACCTGTCTGGATGCATTCCTGTGTGACCTGCCCTAGATCAGATGGTCCTGCTCTGGCAGGGCAGTTGGACTCGATGATCTCTGGAGGTCCCTTCCAATCCCTAACACTCTGTGATTCTGTGAAAACCAAAGATATGTTAATTGCTTCTTAAATTCTTGAAAAATATTTTTGTGTCGCTTACAATTCAGTTACGTGACTGATATGGAAATAGTATGATTAAACATTACATGATTTAGAGTTAACTAGAAACTGAAAACAGACCAAAATAAAAATGCTGCTTCTGTTTACCAAAAAGCATCCAAGGTTCTCAGCATTTAAAGTGTTGGGATCAAATAAGATGACATATGGGAAATGGATAATCTAAGTGAAAATGACTCTGAGAGGGCCAGAATAGAATATCTTAATTTAATTTATTATTAGAGAAACAAGGGTTATGAAAGAGATTTTTCCAGATTAAATGATTGTTTGTGTAGGTTTCCTGTCTCCTAACTGTATTACATGAAAGGAAAAAAAGGGGATGGGTAGGTCAAGGAAAAGGCTATAATCTCCCCAACCATTATTCATTCTGAATAATTTTACTAGTGTTACTTACAGTGTAATTAAAAATGGGTGCAATTACTGCGCTTTAAACTAGGTAGTATAAGGCTAATTTGCTGCTTCATTAGTGTTTAACAAGACCAAGGATTCAACAGTGTTTTCCATCTTTTCCAACCTGAAGAGTATGAATGCAGAAAAGTCTAGCATTTCACCTGAGCTGTTGGATGGGAAGTAAGGGACAGGGAAGTGATATAAGAAATTAATTAGGTTGGCAAACTCTCAGAGGATAATCTTTTTACAGTGTATGATGTGTTTTGTGGCCTAGCAGTGTCATCCATCTGTTTGTTCCATATACATACACTCTCATAGTGAACATTTTAAGACTTTCTTAGATATATATGTCAATGTGAGGTAGATTTATTTTTCAGATGGTTTGCAATAGAGCTTAAGGACAGTTCAATGGTGTTTATAATCAAGATTTACTTCCTTTGTGATTCTAGTCTCCCAGCAAGAAAAAAAAAAAATCTATAAAATTTGGAGTCTTGTTAGGATTTTGGAGGAAAATAATCTTGCCAGCTTTTTCCCATCACAAATTACGATGCTCGGTTTCAAACTTATTCTTGCTACCCAAGTTTCTTACTCCTACTTAGGACCTGTGGTCTGTCTGACAATTTCTTATGGGAGGGAGGAAGTGTTCATAATGGACAGGCCAAACTTATCCTTGTTATCCTTAAGCAGGAACCCAGTAGCAACTCTTTGAGAAGCAGATGCTTTAGTTCTCTAGTTCACTCCAGCACTCCAACTGGAAAGTGAAAATGGGGATGGTGTTTCTTTAGGTTGCTGGAACTCCAGTGACTACATCTTAGAGTATGATATTTAGAACCACAGTGAAGTTTTGAAAGTGGACTTGCTGAAAATTTTGGATTTGTATTCATTTCACACAGCACAAAATTTAAAGCTAAAACCTAAACAAAATCAATAAGAGAGGAAAGGAAAGAAAAAATCTAAATGATAAATATTTCTTTTATTTCAACATCAGAAACAGTTATTCTCTAATATCCTGACACCAGGATATGGGTTAAAGCTTTCCTTTCCACTTCAGAGAACAACAATGGGTATAGAAAGGGTCTTTGTAGCTAAGAATACAAAAAACTGAAAAGGCAGTTCAGAAATATAATTGAGAAATACAACCACCGCATAGAAAGGGGACTCCATGCAAACATTTCTACAGAGAGGAGCTTCAAACAAATTTTGTTGAGAACAAAATTATGAACAAATTAGAAACATCAGGCATTTGTGTGACTGGATGGGCCATGTTGTTCACTCGTGAGGCCCTAGAGCCTTACATTTTAGAGCATATTTGCAATAGGCTTTTCTTAAACTTGGGTATCCATGAAAGCTGGCATTGTTTTGAAGGAACCCACAAACATAAATCCGAGTACATTCTACATTATTATCTTTTCATGTTTTGTCTCTCAATTTAATTTGAATTAAGTTTTATTGTAGCTTTTGTTAGTGCTCAGAAGTACCAGCCAAATTATGCCTAATGTTTTCCAAGGATAATTTTACTCCATTCTTAGATGGCAAACTACACGATCCTAATTGTAACTATTGCAGTGCCCAAGTGTTGTTTTGATCTCAAATTGCTGAGGATTTTGTGGTCCTGAAGTGCAAAAACTCCTGCAATGACAACTAATTGTAACTTGTAATTTAATCTACAGCAAGAATGAAAGCAACCTGTTTGCTATAGTAATTGAATTAATAAGCTTATTTTGCACATTTTTATATTACACTAATTTAAATTGCTAGAATTTGTTCACTGTTATCTAATTAATTTCTAATGCATAGATAACATCATTGTCAAACTATGCTGACTTAATTTTCAACTTGCTTTTAAAAAACAGAAGTACATGAACCTTAACCTGTTAATTATTTATGTCGGTAACTCTGTATGATGACACATTTCAGCAAAGACTGTTGACATTTTTTGTTTTACACATGACAAACATATCTGCCTCCAACCCATGTATGGCTTTGTTTAAAAGGAGTTGAGATTTTGAGAGCAGAAACTACATAAATAGAATTAGTCCTTCTGGACATTGTCAAAGAAAAAATAAGCATGGTTGAAAAATTAATTTTAATATCAGCTTCAAATTTTCCATTTCCATGCACATATAATTATTTAATTTTACAAAATGTTGTTTTTAATTCATTTTATCCTTAAATTTATTTCTAGAAAAATTTCCAGCACAGAAATTTGTTCTGGTAGACTAACATTAAAAAATATTCCAACTTTTTTTTTTTTTAATTAAATTTAATCAGATGATCAAGTAGAGATTATACATATCCATAACTAATTAAAGTACCCTTGAAACTATAGGCTGTCATTGAATAAATGCAGTTCTATGCCAAAATTTAAATTATCTATCAGATTCTGAAGTAAATATGAACACTTGGAGTAGCAAATAGTTTTTTGTGTTTGCAGCTGTATAGTCAGTCTTATAGAATGGTCCCAAACTTCTTCAACAGACACCCTTAAATTCTCCAGAGAGATTCAGATCTCAGTTATAGCACTACACATCCAACATAACTCCATTGTCTTCCACTGGATTTCTTCCAAAGAAACTGAGATCAGAATCTGGCTGGCTGTTTTTGCATGATAGTCCTGGCAGTGTTAATCTCCCCTGATGTTTACTACTGGCTCCTACAGCTCTTCAGAAAATCTTACAGTGTCTTTAGGAAGGTAATAAATCTGGGGGCCTGACCAGTTCTACAGTTTTGTAGAGGCTCGTACACTATGGGAAATAGAGTTGTCTGGTAACTTTTTGCTTAAGGATACAGGTGCATTTCTCAGACAAGTACTGAAACAAGATACATTGATTTTTAGTCTATCTTGAAATTTCATTGACTTGCTTATGACAATCCACGATAACCTGTTGGTTGAACAGTGAGAAGCACTGATGTTAGACAGGCATTTTCCCTTCAGATTCCACCTGAGGAAAATAATATGAATTTGTCTTAATTCATGCCTCCTTTTCCATCTCTTCAAAATGGAAAACAACATTCATTTGAACAAGATGTACTCTTTCCTACAGAATCTTAATAATTTCATTTCACAGCTCATCTGAGTATGTGATGATGTCAGTTGCATTATCTGAGTTATAATATTTGGCATTTTACAAGTAATTCAACAATGTGGCTGAAAAGTCTTAATTCATTTACTCAATTCATTTCTTCACACTAGTAGTCAGATAGTCTACACCTAGTAGAACAGTGCTCAAACTTATTAAAGAATAAGCATTTTATCAGCTATGCCGAAATTAACTTTCACGTTTCCTGCCACCTCTTCATTTTTTGAAATGTGGATTTCTGTGATCCTGATGTTTGTTGTTTAGTTCATGGACTGAATCCAAAAAGAGTTGTAGATATGAATGTCACACTTCAAATTAGGAATCAAGATGGAGAATTGTAAACCATGCAATCCATGCATATTAAAAAATGTCTTAGACAGATAAATATAAGAAAAAAATACAAGAGAAACAAAATGTACAGGGAAAATAATAGCACACGATAAGTGCTTATGTTTCACTAAAAACCTAGTCAACATGACAGGATTGAAAATAGTTATGTCCATCTATATGAAATCTTCTTAGGACTATGACTTAAAGTATGCTCTGAAAAAAAAACAAAACAAACCAAAAAAACCCCAAACAATCAAAAAATCCCCAAACCAAACCAAGCGAAAGCAGATTCTTTGAAAAACTTTTGTCTTTTTAGGTTGACATCAGCAGTATGCCAGCACGTTATACAGGGAAGAGCAGGTTCACAATCGTCTGACAAGACTGTGTTGAACAGATACACTTAAGCTGCTTAGCAGGGAATAAGCAGTCGTGAATCATGATCTTAGAAGTCTTTTAACAAATTATTCTTCAATATAAAAAATGTAACCAGTATTTGGAGCTGTCCATCCCATATGATGCTCAGCTGTTAACAGTGTTCTTTAGAAAATGAGCATGAGTCTGTTCAGAAAGAAGGCAAAGAATGCAGATTTCTTACTCCAGAGTAGTCTAGCCCATATTTTTGTGTAATTTCTGGTGAAAGACAACATGTTAGAACATATCAGAGATTGGAATGCAAAACCACTGTAAAAGTATAAATAAAGTCTTAAAAAGAAAACCACATGCGTTCCAAAAACAGCAAGCAAACAAAACTGGGGTAAGTAGTAAGAAGCTACTTAAGATTTCATCCTACTTTGGTCACAGATGAAAACTGCTGTGGTAATACAAAATTATGTTGGGATTTTTTTTTCCCTGGAAAATCTAATTTATCAGTTGCAAAAGCTGAGAATCACTGTTTTGGTAACAATATAGAAAAGAAGAAGGTTCTCCTCATTTTATGAGCAAGTAAACACCATCTCACAAATGTGATTAAAAAACTAAGAGTCATGGCTAACATACATTTATTGAATAAGGAGTTGTTTTTATCTATCGAGGTGGATGTTCTCAGGAGGGAGCAAGGCATCCTAGGTTCTATATCTAGAAAGTAAATTTGAATTAATATTTCTATATTTCAGAACTTGTCAGTATATGTTAAACATCCTTGGAGCATGCTCCCCCTCACAGGGGACTTATGTGACTATTTTTGTAATCTCTCTAGCACTTAGGTTGAGACTATATTGTATATGTATAAATACTGCCTGGGCAGCTTGCTTTATTGGCAGCACAGGGGGGTTCAATGGTCAATGAAGGAATTACCTAAATGGTTAAGGCATGCCCTGAAGGAGGCAATTTGTTTTGATTAAATCTCAAGTAAGAGATATAAAGACTGTCTCAGTCTCCTGGTTCCAGACACCATCCTGACATTGCAGTGAGATATGTTTCCACCAATGGAAAAACATACTGCACCTTGGAATCCTAATTTTTTAAACTGCTGGAATACATATATGAGTGTCAATCCAAGTCTCCCTCTTCCTTTTCCCCTCAACTCTCTACAGATTTAAAGGAGAAAATATGTTAGGAGTCTAATCCAAAAGATTGTAATTTCTCCTGCTTGCACCAAACTTAATCCTCCAATGTTCTTTCTAAAGATACTTTTTTGCTTAGGACTGTGTCTGAACATATGTTTTTGGATGTTTTTTTTCCTAGTGCAATCAGTATTTTTATTTATAGATATATTTGCCCAAAAGGACTCCTTGTGTGTTTGAGTACAGATTCATCTAAACTCTCTTACAATATTTATAATATCTGTTCTGTTGCCAGCTTTGATTTGGTTACATCCCTTAATGTTCCCTTCAGTTTTCCTTCTGTGATTATGCAGGAGTTGTGATTGGTTTTGAAACAGCCATTTTTATTTCTCTGGTAAAAATATATTTAAAAATTACTTTCTGTGGCAAACAGTTATGCCAAACATAAATACAGACTACTACAGCTCCAGTGAAGAATTTAGATTAACTGCAGGTACTACCATTTTGGGACAGTTTGTCAACAGAGAAGTCAAAAGGTGCACATATCTAACTGCTATGTAAGTAAAGATGTCACATGTTATAATTTGTTTAAGAATGTAAAGATAAAATGTTAAACATAAATTTGAATTTCTTAGTTTTTTTCATTTCATGCCACAACCATACTGTTTTTCCAGCTTAAATGTCTGTCCTGGTTGTAATTTGCTCCATGTAGTTTTAACAAGTCTGTGTACTGGAGATAGGAGAGCTTATTGATGTAATAAAGCTTTGTTACAGATTTCATCTGATTTTCCTTCATGCATTTTTTTAAAAGCATTTCTTTAATTGACATCTTCCAAGCACCGTGACTAACTGTTAAACGCAAGGACATTGCAAAACTGCAGTGCTATTTATAATGAAAGGTAAGATTCTGAGACACAATGAGGAAGACGGGAAATTATATTTAAATTAAGGGATCTTGAATGCTTTTGAACTGGGGGGTTCCCTTAAGCTGTTTGTTAATGCAACTTGTGCTTCAGCAAAAGGACAAGTTTGATTTTCAGCAATGAAATGTAGACAGGCTTGAAAGATGTAAAATAATTTCAGAGATGGAATAAATATTGTTTAAACTGTCCAAAATTTTACTAACTGCATTAATCTTATGAAAAGAATAAAAAGATGTGCAGTGGAAAACCAACATCTCTGCTACTAGAAATGCTATAAGTAATGCTACTTAGTGGGGAACAAACAAACAAACAAACAAACAAAAAAAAAACTACACCAAAAGAAGTAATCTTTTTTTTTTTTTTTATATTTGCAGTTGGGTCACAACAACCGCATGCAACACTATCGGCTTGAGAAAGAGTGACTGGAAAGCTCCCTAGCTGAAAATGACCAAGGGGTGCTGGTTGACAACCAGCACATGAATATGAGGCAGCAGTGTGACCAGGTGGGCAAGGTGACCAACAGTATCATGGCTCATATCAGAAATAGTGTGGCAGCAGGACTACAGATGTGAACATCCCCTTGTACTTGGTGCGGGTGAAGTCACAAGTCAAATACTGTCACCATTTTTAGGCCCCTCACTAGAAGACAGACATTGAGGTCCTGGAGTGTGTCCAAAGAAGTGAAGTGATGCTAGTGAAGGGTCTAGAGCATGTCTTATGAGTAGCAGCTGAGGAAACTGGGGTTGTTTAGCCTGGAGAAAATGAGTCTCAGAGGAGACCTGGCAGCTCTCTACAGCATTGTAGTGTGGTGGGGTCAACCTGTTCGCCCAAGAAACAAGCAATAGGATAAGAGGAAATGGCCTCAAGTTACACCGAGGGAATTTTATATTGGATATTAGGAAACATTTCTTCACCAAAAGGATTATGAAGCCCTGGAACAGGCTGCCTAGGGAAGTGGTAGAGTCAGCATCCCTAGAGGTATTTAAAAGATTTGTAGACATGGTGTAGAGGGATATGGTTTAGTGATGACCTGGCAGTGCTGGGTTAATGGTTGGATTTGATGATCTTAAAGGTCTTTTCCAACAAGAACAATTATGTGATTGTATGATTCTAATATCTTGAGAAGTCTCTTGCTTCAGTCTAATGTTGCGAGTATAAACTATCCGTTTTATTTACTGAGAAAAAAAATTCCATCTAAACTTGCTGTTGTGACCTAATATGAAATCCTAAAATATAAGAACATATTATGTAATGCTTTTAGTAATTACTTTTGTGTGTCAGTAAATGGATGCATAGTAACCACATATGTTTTATTATTTGTTAATCCTTCAGTTCTGTAGAGGATCCTTTGAAAAAGCTGCAGTGTACCGGAAGACATAATGTTGCCCCCAAGATACAATAACATTGGATTAAAATATATATACTCACTGTATTTTTTCATGAGACATCAAATGTACAATTACAAGAGACCCTACATTTCAAGAATAGTGTTTTATTGTTTAATAGTGTTTTATTTATTATTCTACTTCCTATTTAGAAGTAGAAATTAGTCATACATATAGTTATATTGAAACTGTTTTATTGATGTTAGCTATAGGGAAAAAAATGTTTTGAGTGAATTGTATTTATTTTCAATCTTCAGATAGAGTCTAAATAAAAGAAAATCAAGAGCATGCATACATATATACACACACACATTTTCTAGTACAAACTCTATGTATGTTACTAGTTTCAAAATTATATTGTAAAGATATGTATTTTATCACATCTTATTTAATTCCTTTATTTTTTGGCTTGCTGATAAAATCTTGTTACTTACTGTTCAGTGTTATTTCTAGAAGTCAGTTGACGAGACCTCTAGCAGTGTCTTCTAGAAATTGTTTTATAGTCTGTCAAGATTGCTTTCATACACTCACATAGCTCTGAGTTCTAGAGACTTCTGCAGGTCTTTGACTTGATATAACATGTAGCTTATTTCCACTTACAACACAAAGCCTGAAGTCAGATAAACTCGTTTTTGCTTAGGAATATGTAAAAGTGTATGTTAGGAAGGAGCCTTACCTTGTCATTCTTGTGAATGACTGCCAGTTTGTTGAAACCTTCCTTACTGAGATGCAGAAAATTGATTGCATGGTTATACTCGGTTCTGAGTATATTAAGCAGAATTATGTCCTGTGAAGCATTTTGTGTTCTCTGCAACCTTCAGTTTCCTGTACTATTTTCTGGTTTTCATGTCTTCTCAATGTTATCCTATGTTTGCTTCTTTCCAGGTTATATTGTATCTCGTCAACAATTACCTTTTTTTGCCTTGTCTGGATACTTGGAATCACAAATGAGATACATTTTGGTTTTTTTTTTCCTTTGTACCTTTGGAATCTCTTTTCACATTCTACCTCCTTAGTTATTAAATGTTTTTGTAACAACTCATAGCTTGTCATATGCTTTACTCAAAACTTCTTATATTCACCCCGTTTTCACCCCATTATCTATTGTGGTCTCTCTTTGTGTCAAAAGAAATATTCTTTAACTAAATCTGAGAGGTTTTTTTTTTTACCTCTTTGAGTATCTGTAATCAGCTTTAATCTTGCTCTGTAGCACAAATAACATTTTTATGTTGATTGCTCCAAACATTTAAATACATCTAGAGGTCTCTAACACCAAGAAGACTTTTGTGTTTTGAGAATTCAGCCAGAAATAAAAATAGTTTTTTTTTTTTTTCCAAGCAGTTTACCACAGGAAAAAAATAATAAATTACAGAATGTGTCAAGCAAATAATTTAATAAATATTCTTCAAACAGCTCTAATTGTCAGGTCCAGAATGTTACCAAGTTAATTTGTCTTTGACATTCTTTTCTGCAAGAATTGTCTCTTACAGGTACAGGACTTTTTAAAACATTAATGGTCTCAAAACTCCATCTATTATTCATAATAATCTGTGTTTCTGGCTGACAGCTTGAAAAAAAATCCGTGCTTTATGGCACTGGTTGAAGGTGTGCTGAATATCTGCAGCACTAGTTAACCTCAATCCATTTTTCAAAGGTTATGTTTTTAATATAATTCCAAAACCGAGCCTGAACAGCATACAGGATGTTAGACAAATCTCCACCAAGATAGGAAAAATATTTCAAAGCAAGATTGAAAATCAGAATATTATTTGAAATACAATTATAAACTAGGCCAGAGGTTTTCTGTGCCTCATGCCCATAAGAAAGTCAACAGAAGTCAACAGAAAGATAATTCTGCACTTCAGTGAGAGCTGAATCTTACAAACTGCGCACTGGGTGGAGGTAGGGACATGTGTGCTTTTTTTAAGAGTACAATGAGACTTCCATGTGACTTTCTCATTCTTCATGGAGATTATGCTGGTTTATTGGAAAAAGTCATCAAACTAAGCTCATCAGATGGCTACACAAAAGAATATGTTATTACTTAGCTTTTTAATGTGGCAAGATAATGAGCAGTCTGAATTCAGCTACCACTTAGAGAGAACTCTCAACGTGAAACGAAAGTTACAGATTTCACTTTTCTCTAAATTCATGCATTGTCAATATAGTTTTGCAAGGTTTTTTTTTTACCAGTAAGATACAAAGAGTTTTTTCCTCCACAAAGCCTATCTTCTCTCCTAATAAAAATTAAATATAGATCACAACGAAGTGTAGAAGCTGAAGGTCAAGCGTTCTGTTTTACCATCACTCAATTTTACACAAATGGCCATCAGCATTCAGGCATACAAAGCTTCACACCTGCAAGCACAGAAGAAAATTCCTTCATTTGTTTGCTCTTTTTTTGTTAGTGTAATCTCAGGGAAAATAAATACAGATTGTTATCCACTAATTTGCACTCTGTGCAAAAACAAAGTCACATTTTTTTTCCCTTCTTTTTTATTCTGATATGCAGGTTGCCATGAGACTTTTCTGAGATGACCAGTACTACAGTAAGCAGCACTTTACATAAATAAGAATACATTAATGTACATAAATGCACATGAATACTAAATTTATAATGGATGGCTCTAGCTTATTGTAACACTATAGCCTGACACAATAGTTTATTATTTCTAGCCAGCAGTTTGTAATTAACTTAGGAGTACAGCTCTCTCCAGCCCCTGTAACCATGACACAGAGTTGCTTGACTGTGAGATACGACACTAAAAATTTGCTTCTGAAATTTTTTTGTGTAAGAATGGCTTGACACAATAGAGTACCTGCATGTTGATTTCAGCTGTAATGAATTTACAGATACACTGACATTCAATAAAGTATTTTTTATATTTTATATCATTTAATAAAGTATTGTTGTGGTTTGAGGCTTGGAATGGGGGCGTGACCTTCCAGCAACTGGGAGGACCCCGGGTGGGGGTGAAACCATTGTATTCCCTCCCCTTCCCACACACACTCTGATAAGAGGCAGGGAGTGGTTTCTTGTTTCACTCCTGCCTTGGAGCTCGGAGAGGAAAGTTCTCCTTTCACTCCGTGGGACCCTGGAACCATTTCTGAGGGTTTTGTATATTTTATCTTTTGTATTATTCCCCTGATCTTTATATATATATTATTTTCCTTACCTCCCTTTTTCGTTTTCTGTTCCTTGTTGAACAATATACTTCATTTTTTTTTAAAAAGTGTCTCTCTCTCTCTCTCTCTCGAGGGGGTGGGGGAGAGGCGAGTACATAGTTCTGTTCCGTGTGGGTCCTGTCCTGAACCCCTTTTTACACGGAACCAGGACAAGTATTCTCCAGCCTATGGTATAGTCTCACATAATATGGTAACTGGCATCCACTATAATTTTTAAAAGCATTTATGTCTCAGTGTGTTAAGTCCACCATATAGTACATTAAATGTTAGGCAATTAACGCTCCAGTTTCTTCATGTTATCATATGATTAAATTAAACTCTGATAAACAAGCAAAGCAGTCATAATGCCAACTTATTTTAAAAGCTATTTATGTAATGCGACAATCCCAGTTCATTACACTGGAAGCGTCCCTAATATATCTTCATGTAGTTTTATCTTGTCAACTTTTAATTAGTGGCAACAGCATGAGAAGACTAATTCATGGAAAGTTAGCTGTCATTATCTCCTAGCTTAATTTGAATTAGCTTGATGCTCAAACAAGATAACTGGAATTTAGCCTTTTAATTTGAAAAAAAGGCATTGATCACTACCTAATAATTTTTTACTACTTTTTTTTTTATATTGTTAAATCATTAGCTAAATATTTATATTGAAGTAGATTGATTTATTTTAGTTTAATGTGACCAAGAGTAATACAAAGACAGTTGTTATAGAATCATAGAATCTCTATGGTTGGAGAGGACTTCTGGGATCATCAAGCCCAATGTTCTTGGTTTTATCTGACACTTACTCATTGATGAATAGTTAACAGTATCCTTCCTGAAACTGTAATAATGAAGAAAACTGTAATAATGCTATTACTTTTGACATGATGTGAATCTGAAAGCATTCTAAAAATTTTATGTAGGAATCACCTTGTTTTAATTTGAGTTAAACACCCTCAGCCCTCAGGTCACAGCCCTCAGGTCACAACCCTCAAATCTTTCAGCTGATGTATAGTCTGAATATGATGTGCTTTCTATGTATTTAGTAATCTGCAATGGATATCTCATCTCAAAAAAAAAATACATATTTGAATGGACTTTTTTGGTGTGTGTTTTCCAATTTCTTGCAGATGTTTTTCAAGAGATTGTGATCACCAGTTTGTCTAAAGACTGTTGGGTAGGCTTCTTGCTCCTATTATTCTAGAATGATTTATTATCAATTTTGATTTCTTCTGTTAGTTATTTCTCAAATATTTATGAAATAACTCTCCTCAGCTTGACTTAAGCAGTGAAAAATTTCTAATATAACAAGATTAGGAAGGTAAAATTGAGCATTTTTGTTAATAGAACTTTTCTCAAGGAGGATTCACCTTTACACAAGATGTTGAAAGCCCAGTTTAATATTGCTTGTCACTCCAGGGCTGTCATGTAAAAGGTTCAGCTACTATTTTACTTACTTATCTACTTATTTTGATCCTTACGGTTCCTGAATTCCAAGTAATTTGACTATTCTTCTTGTTGTCCATGAATCCTAACCTGAATATATTCCACAGGCAGCTGAAAGAGAAATTTAGAGAAAATATTGCTTCTTTATTCTGTTTCACGATGACATTAATTCTGTTGCCAACTCATGTGGCAAACTTCTGTCTGATAAGATATTGCATGTAGATCTTTTACAGCACTTCCAGACTTTTCTTTCCACTGCATATATACTTATATGTACTCACATACATATATATATGCACACACACATTTCAAATTGCTTTTTCTATCTACATTATTTTTTTCTCTTAAAATTCTGCACCATATGGAAACACTGATTAGTCAGTACTGTTATGTCATGTCTGAAAGCTCTGCTTTCTGGAGAAATTGGGAAGCATCCATACAGCAGTAAAAGAATTTCACAATCCATCTATTGACTTATCAATTTGCTGCCTTGTTCTTATTCGGCTTATTACAGACCCACCATCAAGTCCTGGACTGCAAAATTATTTCAGGTTTGTGGAAATGTGGAGTGACTCTTAAGATCATCTAAACAATTCTCTCTAAGATTATTCTGCTCCCTGTGTTATATGGTAAAGATGTCTGAGACTATACTTATTTCTCTTTCTAAATGTTGTCTGCTTGCAGATACATTTTTTTTCAGAAGATAGCTATGCACATACATTTAAGAGAAGCTGACCCTCACTAGAAGAAAGAGGTGGGGGGATACACACCAAACCCAGGCTTTAAATAAACTGGTGACATTGTTAATAAACTTTTTGCCGGAGAAATGCTCACCAAAATGACTATATTGACTTTTCTACTGTCTCCCTATGCCCTCAGAGTACCAATTTTAGAAACCATGACTGGCAATTTGCTTCAGCTAGAGCCACCAATCACCAGCATGTGGGAGAAAACCATGATAAAATTGACAAACATATTCTTATGGCATGTCATATTTTCTGAACAAAACACTCATAAACATATGGTCTCTCCTTTGCATCTCAAAATAGCATTTCTCAGTAACAGAGAAAATATGAAAAACACTGACCTTTGGTCCACTTTGGTGGACCAAAACTATGTGGTACATCTTGTTTTGTTCTGTACACACATTTATCAACTTATGCCACATTCAAAGTCTGCCATCAATAACAGGAAATTGTGTATTCAACCCTTACTTATTTGTCCAATCCCACTCTTAGATTTATCAGTAATGGAAGCCTGCGGGGGTGGAAAGAATTCAGCATTTGTTGTTTTGGAGAATTATCTCAGAAGAAATTGCTAGAACAGAACTTCTGTTTCCTCTTTGTGTGTGTGTGTGTGCCTAGGTGTGTTCATGTGCACGTGTGTATGCAGACCCATATAGATGCGCATGTATTTGAAAAAGTCGTGAGTAGAGCTCTTCAGAGCCTGCCCACCCAGATGATAGCCTAGCATATAAATACTAGATTAGATAAACTAAAGGACGTCCTGCACCATAAACACAGTTGAGAGACTAAATTGTCACTCTGAGAATGGTAGTCTGATAAAAGGCTTTCATTTGGACATTATTAAATGAAGAGTGCCAGTTATATGATTATGAACAGGAGCTGAGTACAGGGGTTTCATGACACAGTGCTGTCCTATGACCAGGCAACAGAAAGATGTCCTGAAGACCAGCCAGTAGGAAAGAAATATAAAAAAGGGGAGAAGAGTGTGCAAGGAAGGAAATATCTGGATTGTGGTGTAGACAATGTGGCAGTCATGAAACGTACACTTGTCATGTGATTTAAAATATGTGGTTATCCATAGCTGTTACTTATATTGCATATATATCTGTGCAGATAATTGTGGCATAACATATAGTGAATTAAAGAGAGCTTTTGCCTTCTAGGAGAGTATTCTTAAATGATCAGCTCTTTTTTGGGCATGCAGAGGATAACATTCTTGAGTAGCATCTTTCTACAGTGTTATTTAAAGTTCCATAAAAATCTTTTCAACCTCATCTACTTCTGGTTTTTTTTTTCCTCTTAAGCTTTTTATTTTCTTTTAATTTCCTGCCTTTATAATAAGAGCCTCAAAAGCCTCTTGCATCCTTCTCAGTTGAAAGAGCGATGAATTGCTTCCATGGGAGTCAGAATGTTCTATGATGGTTTTTATTTTCAGGGAAATCATGTTGTTAGGTTCCCTCAGGAAAGTAAAGCGCAATTTGGCTTATGCTCAACTTGGTCCTTGACCCAGGCCTTAGACTTTAATTTTTAAGTTGAGTTTTGCAGGGGTAAAAAGTAGGCTTTAGGCCACATTAGTCTGTCAGTTACTAAAGCTCATTTCTGCTGATGGCACTAGAACTTACTTTTCTCCATAATGAGTTTTTGACCATCTTCTGGTTTTAGAACATACAATTATTTTTCTTAACCAATAACATGTATGTGGATTTATGAGGATGTAAAATACTCTTGTAAAGATCACCGGATTGTAAACATGGAGATGATAACTTATAGCTAGCCTATTCAAAAAGTTGAAGTAATTTTTTCCATTAAAAACAAGTTGTATACTCTCTCCTCAGACATAAGAGTCTTCCTAACTGATCAGCTCTTTAAAAACCTATGATCTTCCAGAAGATCATTTTATTTTAGATTTCTTCACTGAAATGAAGACCCTGCTTTCTCTTTTGCAACTGCTCTCCATAGGATTTGGGAAGGGATTTTGTGAAACTCTAACTTCTAGTGAATCCACAATTTGATATTTTTATTCCTAAAATATGCAGTATTTTTCAGCAGAGATAAAAATCAGGAGATTCCTGATGTTCAACTCAGGAAGCTTCAGAAGTAGGAGATAGTACATTACATTATAGAAATAGTTTTTTTTTTTTTAAAAAAATTTTGCTTAAAGGGAACTAAAGATCTGTTGTTGACAGGTCAGGGGATTATTATATCTTTGTGAAGTTCAGTCAAGTTATATGTCATAAAAATATTTTGGCCTCTGTATGTTATCAGAAATAGATGTAGAACAGCTTTTAGCGACTGTACAGCTTACAGTTGCCTTACATCATCTGAAATCTAAAAAAGAAATAAATTTCAGAGCCACTTGAAAGTTCTTCACTGTGTTGATCCATATCTTAGAAGTGTGGGAAATGAACCACAATAGAGGTATTACACTATCTGTTCACAATGTTCACAAAGTAACTATTGTGCTTTTTCCTCCGAATGCTGGATTTGATTCCCCCCCTTCACCCCTTCATTTTTAAATCAGTGATGAATATAAATAAGTTGCAGGAAAATTACTTCTCTGCTGTTTTACAATGCTTCTCTTATCTAGCGGGAACAGCTGTCACATACCCAAATGCTTTTATTTATGTTGTCTATGGATAAAAATATTAATGGTTATGTCTTTTAATGGAAAAAAAATACTTATTATCAAAGTACATTGTGAATTTTATCCAGCCTACTATTTTTCTGTCCTGTAAGAGGTAATGATTGATTATTTTATCCAGTTCACAAAAATGTCTTTTTTTTTCCCCTCTCCTTCTCTCATACTGATGACCATCACTGGATTAACTGGCAGATGTGTACTCCAAAATATATGCATACATGAAAAGTTCACCTTGTTTTCTGGTCCTTTTGTCACTGTTTATGCATTTCGAAGAACCCTTAGAATATTTCAATGTATAAGGAAAAGTGTCTAGTGTAATGCCTTATAAAGACTTTATAATTGGTTAAATATATATACTGGTTAAAGCTTCTAAGAAAATGAAATATCATTTTCCATACATAAACATACTGGCAAGTATTGTGTTTATATTTAAGTGAATAGAATTAGTAAAATGAGATTTATTAAGTTCACTTTTTAGTCTTTTTATGCTTTTGGTTTTATAATACTATATATGAGTTTACAATCTAACATTTAGGAACTTGCTGAATTTGTAATTTAAAACCTACAAAATCCACTTAAAATTATCTGAATGTTTTTAAAATGATTACGTGCCTGAAATATATTACCTCTATGTTCTTTTCAGCAGTTATCTTCAGCTGTATCAGAAATTGCTTAAGAAATTCTTTTTCAGAATTAACAATTGTCTGAGTAGGAATTAATTTTTTTCTGTGGGAAATACTTTTATCAAATAGTTTTAACAAGATACTGAAGCACGTTTGATGGTGTGAGGGGTGTCAGACAGTACCAATCTTGTATACTGCAGGAAAGATAAATTTTACTATAGATGCAAATTTTAAAGTTACGTTCAGCTCCAGTTAACAAGTACTCCATTATCATCACAGAAAAAACCAATATAATCATAAAATTTTTAAAATTCTGTGTTCTGTGTGTTGGTCCATTTAAGCTCCATGCAAAGCTACTAGGAGTTTTGTGTCACTTTTATTCTGTGCTTACACATCTGGAAGCTAGGAAACTCATTTGTAAGTATACTTTGTGACAGCCCTTAAATATTTTTTCAATAAATCATTAGAAAAAAAGTCTGATTGTTAATTAGTTCCTCCAAAAAAAAGTGCTCTTCTGGATGAAATAATATACAGTATCTTGCTTATGATTAAAGTTCAAAGCTGGATTTTTTTCAGAGTAGGAGCATATGTTGTGCAAACTTCCATTAAAATCACTAGCTAGATTTCAAGTGCAAGTGCTAAAACTGTGTCATTTAGAAAGACAATTCACATTATCTTCGAAGAAGTCAGTAAGTAGAGACTGATTTGTATACTAACTTTATCATTAAAATAGCTGAACAATTGCCAGAATTGCAGTAAGCAACACAGACAGCACACGTCAAATGTATTTGATTAATCTTCTGTACCACAAATGAGTGAAATTTGTCTTTTGTTTGGTAATATTTAATTACTTACATTCTGTAGTAATTTGGTAAATATTTATATTAGAGAAAATTGCAGACATTGTAATTGCTCTTGGAGCCAGATGTCTGTGATGATCCTTACTTCCTATGGGAATTCATTCCACTTTCTTACGCTGGTCACTAGGAAATTATGTTCATCATAAGGAGTTAAAATATGTTTAAAAAATATTATGTCTTCCATCCTGAATTTTAAATTGGTTTATGTTAGGACTGTCAATTAAAATGAATGAAAGATTCTACGAACAACATTATATATGGTAAGTTTTAATTTTATTTTTTTTTACTTTAATTTTTTTAACTGGAGACATAATATGCAAAAAATACTTTAAAAAAAACCTCTGTATTGTGAGAAGAGAGAAAAGCTCAATTATATTCAAAAGATGGCTTTATTTTGTCAGAGGGACAGGTAAAACTTGGTTTAAAATACTAGTAAGGAATAACAAAGATTTTTGCTTTGTACATCACAGTCTATCTGTTCCTTCATTGTATGAGGGTTTTCTTAGTGAGATGACTTTAGATGGATCATAGTATCATAGAATCATAGAATCCTTTAGGTTGGAAGAGACCTTTAAGATCATCAAGTCCAGCCATTAAGCCAACACTACTAAGTCCTCTGCTAAAACAGATCAGAATCTGTCAGGGTTGGAAGGGACCACAAGGGTCACCCAGTTCCAACCCCTCTGTCATGAGCAGGGACACCTCCCATTAGATCAGGCTGCCCAGAGCCTCACCCAGCCTGGCCTTAAAGTCCCCAGGGATGGGGCCTCAACCACCTCCCTGGGCAACCCATTCCAGGGTCTCACCACTCTCATGGTGAAGAACTTCTTCCTCACATCCAGCCTGAATCTGCCCACTTCCAGCTTTGCCCCATTCCCCCTAGTCCTGTTGTTACTTGATATCCTAAAAAGTCCCTCCCCAGCTTTCTTGTAGGCTCCCCTAAGATACTGGGAAGGCCACAATAAGGTCACTTCAGAGCCTTCTCTTCTCCAGACTGAACAGCCCCAACTCTCTCAGTCTGTCCTCATAGGAGAGCTGCTCCAGCCTTCGGATCGTTCTCATGGCCATAACTGATAAAATTACAGCTGTTACAGGCCCACATGATAATTTATAATCTGTGTCAAACCTTTAAAGTGTTCTAAAAGTACCCAAAAGAAATTTCACACTATCAGGCTTCTGTTAAAACTAAGGTGTTTCCTAAATGTATGTTAAAGGAAACTCCTATAGAAAATGTTTCCTAATTTAGAACTATAATATTAGCCAAAGTAATCACAGGCAGCTACCCGTGATTCTGTAACATTCTATTTCTTTATAGTTTATTCAATGTACAAAATTCACATCAGGCCATATTTCATACAGACTCATACACCACAAACCATTTTACTTTCTTCCCATATATTAAATGAATTAACTTTCAGCTGGATAGGTAAACATTTTTCTGTATATATGAACACTCTAAGCTTTGGAAGAAAAACAAAATTGAACTGATGTCACTCTGCTTCTGTCAAGATCTCATAAGGTCTCTAAACATTCATGAGCTTGGTAGTGTGGGCAGTATGCCAGCACATTCCCAAAGTTGCAGGACATAAAACCTTTGAGTGGGAGCAAGAGATGAGAAAGTTCTGTCTTTCCATTCAATTTATACCTAGTTTATACCTAATGTACACCTTGAAGATGTGTTTCGTACTCCATTGTTTAGTCCAGTTTATAAAGGCAAAGCTAAGATGTTTTCAGACCTTGTTGTGGGAAAATATGTAACAGTTCATTGTTAAACAACATTTTCATTTTATTATACAAATAGACAGTTATTGATCATAGATTGTTAGCTGTTACATGTGAATAAAAAAGTTTTTTGTTCCAATACAAACAAATGTGTTTGACTCAAAATCACCTATTCACCATTTAAAAACTTTGTTTTAAAGATGAAACAATTAACCAACCTCTCTTGTATGAAACAATGCAGAATACAGGGGAAATTTTCTCAACATTTCAATGTCTGATGTTACGAGCATCTTCAAGACTGGATTTGGGATTTTTTAAAAAGTCACTATCAGTGTAACTTTTCCTCAGTAGATCTTTATCAGTAATACCAGCCCTTGTTTTCTTCCAGCTCTCCCAGCATCAACAAAACGGATGACTTCCAGTCAATTTCTATTCATGCAATACAAATACACAGGAAGCGCAGTAAATTAAGCTCATTCTTTCCACTAAGAATTTAAGCCAACTTTTAGTGATACTTCTTATAGCTATCTCGTATCACCTGTAGGTGATACTACCTATAATATCTTCCTTTAAACTAAGCTTAAGCCTTATGTGTTATGCTCAAAAAGCAATCACTGTTGTAACGTTTCTGTTGATTAAACTAGTGACATTTTGCCCAAACCTTTTGTCCAGTTCTTTTAGTTATTTTCTTGGATTTTTTTTAATTTTTGTTTTTAGGGGTTAATTCCCCATTTCTAAATTTAATTATTATTGAATCTGAATGAAAAATGCAAATTCATCAGGGGGACAAGTGAGTAGAAAGCTCATTTGACTCATTTCTATCCCAACCTGCAGACTAAAAGGGTATTCTTAGCTGAACCATGTTTTAAACCTTCCTAGGGATCTGTTTCAACAGAAAGGAAATGAAAGCTTTGGCTTTCTGTATGTTTGTTTGAAATGGTCCTTTTAACTTTCTGTAGGCAAAAAGCAATGGAAAAGGACTATACGGATCAAACCATCATTCTTATTTAGAAAAAAAAAAAAAAGTATTACATCTTAATCATGCTTTTCCCTCTAAACATTCTAATTCTCTGAATTTGAATACAAGATGAGGTTGGCTCCATCTCATGCTAACCAGTCATAGACAGGTAGAATAAGTTAGGCTGGAGGGGACCACCTAGCTAACCTCTTGATTTTTCAGCAGAGATGCTGCCCACCTAGGCAGTCTCCAGCCTGCAATATTGCATTGGGTTGTTAGGATCCCAAGTACAAGATTTTTGACTCGATTTTGTTGAACTTTTTGAAGTTTCTTCTAGTCAATTGCTTCAACTTGAGTTCCCTCTGAGAACTCCTTGGTATGGTGGGAGTAGACCATTTCACATTCAGTCTATTGATGAAAGTGTTCAACAGCATCATCCCCATTGTGATTGCTGAGGAGCACAATTTACAGCTGGTGTCCAGTTAGACACTAGTAAAAGGTGCTATGTGACTTCATTCTGCAAGGCTTACTAAGGTGAAGATAAACAACACCCACTACTCTTGTCTGGTCCCCAGAACTACTAATTTCATCATAGAAGGCAATGAGGACAGTCAAGCACTATTTGCCCTTGGTAAGACCAAACTGGCTTTTCCCACTCACCTCTTTTTTCTGTATGTGTTCAGGAAATTACTTTCAGGAGGATTTGCTTCACAAGTTTCCTTGGTACTGACATTAGACTGACCAACCTGTAGTTTCACAGAAACTCCACCTTTCTTTCTTTGAAAATGAATGTAGCTAATATTTTCCTTCAGCAAGTAGCCTTTCAACATCACCCAGCTCACTGGTGAGGCCACAGCTCGAGTACTGTGTTCAGTTTTAGGCACCACAGTATTAGAAAGACACTGAGGTGCTGGAGCATATCCAGAGAAGGGCAACAAAGCTGGTGAAGGGTCTGGGGAACATGCTTCATGAGGGGTGGCTCAGGGAACTGGGATTGTTTAGTCCAGAGGAGAGGAGACCTTATTGCACTCTACAACTCCCTGAAAGGAGGTTGGAGTGAGGTGGGAGCTGGTCTCTTCTTCCAAGTAACTAGTGATAAGATGGGAGGAAATGGGCTTAAATTGTGCCATGGAAGGTTTAGATTGGATATTAGGCAGAATTTCTTTACTGAAAGAGGGGTGAAACATTGGAATGGTCTGCCCAGGAAGATGGTGGAGTCACCATCCCTGGAGGTGCTACAAAAATGCATAGACATGGTACTTCAGGACATGGATTTGTGGTCATGGTAGTGTTGGGCTGACAACTGGACCCGATGATCTTAGTGGTCTCCTCCAACCTTAGTAATTCTGTAATTCTTTCATGATCCTTAGAGGCTTTCTGTCTGTTCACATTGACTGAAGTGATCTTTCCTGTAGTAACACTTAACTCACCTCTCCTCTGCTGTGGATAGCACTAGGTGGAGAAAGCTGGGATGCCTGAGAGCAGACCTTCCTAGATAAAGCAATAGGAGGTATAAAGCTCCTCAGCCTTTGCCTCACTTGTTTTATACTTCCCACCATTTCCCTGAAAAGGCTAAAATATTCTTCTGGAGTTTAGGGACTTCCGTGTGCTATTGTTCTTCCTTACTACTCTCAGTATATTAAACAGTACATATGCGCCAAAAAATTGCCCCCGTTGCATTCCAGAAACCTGTGAGATTGCCTGCACCCCAGAGCGGACAAAGTTCCTTCTAGAACCTGCTAAAGGAAGAGGAAAAAGAACCATAACTCAATGTTCATCGAATATTACTATAACATTGAAAGTAAAAACTCAAGCAAATTTGATGTGTGTGCAATGCACACTTTCAACACTCTTGTCACTTCAATATAACTGTTAGCAACAGCAGCAGAAGAAACTCAGACAGCTGTGGTTAAACTTGTGTGACAGTGCCATGCAGAGTACTTAGAGATCTCAGTCCTCAAAGGCTATAAAAAGGACCTGCTAATGCAGGCAACGTCTGCTTTCCTCTCTACATTCCAGTTTTCTTCAGCAGAAACAAACTCTGGAAGTGAGAACAGTCTGACCTTCCTCACATTACTGCAATTAATTTGTGACTGGGGCAGATAGAAATAAAAGGATCTGGCAGCTTTTTCAGTATAGCTTTAGAACCCTTGACAGTGTACTATAAACATATGAAAGAAGTAGCCATCCTTGAAAAACACTGTTAATTACAGGGGAAAAAAAAAAACAAGCATCACCCTCCCTTAAAGAAAAAATAAAAAGGGAGAAGAACTCATCTTAATTTCCCACTTTGCAGAGATGGAATTGTGAAAATAACTCATTCGGTATTTCAGTCTCAGAGGCAAAAACTAAACATAGGACTAAATGTCTTCCAGGTAGAGTTTTCTTACAAAAGATGTTTTGCTATGGCTCCATTAAACAAAAATAAGCATTTGCCAATCATTTTCAATGCAAAAT
Source organism: Merops nubicus (assembly GCF_000691845.1). Lineage (NCBI taxonomy): Eukaryota > Metazoa > Chordata > Aves > Coraciiformes > Meropidae > Merops > Merops nubicus. Next base: position 5,380 of record NW_008620938.1, on the reverse strand, counting down.
GGTAAATTATGTGAATGTTAATAAATTTCACTTGTATTTTCAGTATTGATTAAAATATTTTAAATAGGGATATAACAAAAATATACTTAGCCCTTTGCAAGTATAACTCAAACTTTAACAAGTTTCTCTCTCTTTCAAAAGACCCCTCAGAGCATCAATATCAACAAAGTTGAACTGAGGGAATATTCTTTCTCTTTGAAACTTGTAACCATAATAAATTCTTCACTGATTTTGATTGTACTGACACAGTTTGCTTTTGATTTTCCTTGAAATGTTTCCTATGCTCACGATTCGTATATTTCTAGCTCTTCTTTTTTCATTGCTTCCAAATATTTTTTTTTCTTTTTGTAATTTAATTCCTTCCAAAAGGAGTAAAACATTTTTTTTTTAAAAGGTGTTTTTAACAGAAGAAAATCATCAATAAAAATTCCATGCAGGTAGCTGCCAAGATATGAAGTTCAAACTCCATATGGATGTAAAATTACCATGTATCCATATGTCTTCTTTGGAATAGAAGCTATTTGCTTTTAATGGAAGTTATTCACTGAACAATATTAATAATTATTCCATTCTTTGGAAGGGGGGCAGAACGTAAAACAACAAAGTTAATTTTCCTTCTCTGAGCCCCACTTGTGTCAAGTGAAATAAGTGTCAAGGAATTAGTATTCATGAAAATGCTTTGATAAATGCCATTGCCCATGTGTTTGACCTGATATATATTGAAACTGATAAAACAGCCCTATTGAGTGGATCATCTACTGAGTCTAACCTGATATAAAACCCTCAAGGAACAAAATGACTTTGACTTACCTCTGAGTAACAAAAAGTAACAGTTCATCATCATGTAAACAATGAAGGAAAGAAATATTATTTGGTTTATTACGTTTCCTATACAAAAATCTACAACAAAAGAAATGTAATAGTTTAAGATAGGAATACTGGTAATGGCAGTTACTATTCTCATTTATGTACAATCTCATGACACCTGGAGCTGGTATTACAGTCACAATGATCTCCTATCTTAAACTGTAGAAATTCACAATTGGAGCACCACAAAATTGCATCATTGCACCTGAGGGATATATAAGCATAATATTCTTCTGGTTAGAAGAAGAGCAAATAAGTGCCTGTGGTCCAGATCGCACTGATTAAATGTTAAAGAAAAATACCTCCTTATTTTTCCTTTCTATAATACAGTTCCAGAAGTGATAGTGTTCAGTTTGACTCAAAAGGTACAGTTATTTTGTCCAAGAGGGAAGCTGAGATAGAAGCTGCACCATCTTGAGACCATGCTTAAAAACTTGTGATAATCAAATTGCAAAAAAAATAAGGCTTTTCTGTTTTTTTGTTTTGTTTTGTTTTGTTCAGCATTCCAGCTGTAGCATTTTAAAAATAACTGCTGCATTTTTTTATCTAGGAGGCAAAGACTTTTCAGTCATACTCATATGTCTTGGATGAGATTAGAAAAGTAATTTTCCCTAACTGTGAAGATGAGTATCCTTTAATTTCTTTAATTTTGCAGTAGAAAGCTAGTTAGAAGAGAAAGTTCTGACAAAAGCTTTAAATGAGCAGTATGAAAGAGAAGTTTTATGTTGGTATTCAAGAAAACATGTTTTTCTTGAATTGGTATTAAATGCAAGCAGTTCTGTTTGTAACATGACAACCATCACATTATATGGAGTAAAAACTGTGTTTATGGACATCAGTTTATAAATTTGTATCAAATACATTATTCCAGACTTCCTCATTGAAATTAAGAATTTATTATGTGACCACCAGTGTAACATTTTAATAGCCTGTTCTGCAAGATGTAAGGTGGCTTACAAAATGAAGCAGCTCTTCAGTTTTGAATCCATTGGTTAAGTTGAGCCTATGTGTTCAGCCATTCCCCTGTGACCAGAACAGGTAGATGTTATGAATTGCTTACTTAATAAAAAATTAGCAGTATAAATATTTTTGAACACCTTGTCTGCAAGAGTTGCTTTTTTATAATCACTGACCTTGTTGTGTCTTCCATGTCACCTGTATAGAATCATGGAATCACTGTGGTTGGAAAGGACCTCCAGAATCAAGTCCAACCTTCCTCCTAATTTCCCTAACCACTAGACCATAGTCTCAAGTGCCACATGTACCTGTTTTTTGAACACCTCCAGGGACTGATGACTCCACCACCTCACTGGGCAGCTCATTCCATTGTCTAGCCACTCTCTCAATGAAAAAATTCTTCCTAATAGCTAATCAAAATCTTCCCTGGTGCAGTTTGAGGCCGTTTCCCCTCATCCCAGCATCATTAATCTGGGAGAAGAGCCAACACCAACCTCACCACAACCTCCTTTTAGGTAGTTGTAGAGAGCAATGAGGTCTCCTCTCAGCCTCCTCCAGACTAAACAACCCCAGTTCCCCCAGCCAGTCCACATAAGGCATGTTTTCCAGCCCTCTCACCAGCCTCGTTGCCTTTCTCTCGACCCCCCCCAGCATCTCAACGTCCTTCTTATACTCTGGTGCCCAAAACTGGACAGGGTACTCACGGTGTGGTCTCATGAATGCTGAGTACAGGGGCATGATCACCTCCTTACTCCTGATAATCACACTATTTTTGATACAAGGCAGGATGCCATTAGCCTTCTTGGCCACCTGGGCACACTGCTGGCTCATGTTCAGTTGGCTATCTCCTCGATATGAGTCCACATATCTAAGCCATGAGCCGTTAGCTTCTCCATCAGAATGTTGTGGGAAATGGTATCAAAAGCCTTACTGAAGTAAGTCTAGGTAGATAACATCTGCCACTTTTCCCTCATCCACTAGACAGGTCACCTGATTATAGAAAGAGATCAGGTTGGTTAATTAGGACTTGCCCTTCATGAACTCATGTTGACTCAATACTATCCCCCTGTTGTCCCACACCTGCCGCATGATCTCCCCCAAGATAAACTGTTCCATAATCCTCCCTGGCACCGAAAACAGGCTGACAGACCTGCAGTTCCCTAAATCCTCCTTCCTGCCCTTCTTGTAGGTGGGTGTCACATTGGCAAGTCTCCAGTCATCCAGGACCTCCCCCGTTAACCAGGACTGCTGGTAAATGATGGAGAGAGGCTAGGCAAGTTCTCTGACCAGCTACCTCAGCATTCTTGGGTGGATCCCATTGGGTCCCATAGACTTGTGGGAGTATTCAGTGCTTTTGTACTGATTTTTTTTTTTTCTGTTTAGATTAACCTGACATGCACAGGGGCAGTACCATTAGGAATAAAGACATGCAGGTAGATGCTCAGCATAAATTCAGAAGTGTAAGGATTGAAGTGAGAAGTAATAACTGATCAGAATGAGTGGTAAAATTAGAAAAAAAACCAACAAACATAGAGGAAAAACAACTTTTGGCTCCTATCCCCTCTCACAAGTCCCAGTAGGGTGTTTCAGAAGCAGTTATTTCTAAAACAAAAAGTGGTGTCATAACATTCTTCCACTGACCACTTGCCTAATATAGAATGATATTATCATTAACAGGCAGACCAGCAGCCAAACTCCTCCCTCCACTACCACATCACACACCAGAGATCCAAAGTGTGAGACAGCCAGAGGGAGAAACAAGTCAATGGACTCACCCACCATAGTGGACTTGAAAAATGGAGTGAGCCAACTGAGGAGCCAAGCCATGGGAGATGGCAGCAGCCAGGCCATGAGCCCAGTTATATAGTAGGGACTCGGAGACAGCTTCATGTTCTGGCTCTGTCATCCTGGGAACTCCACTTGCTGTAAAGAGTCAGGGAGCCCTTCCAATAGCCAGAATCCCCACACAACAGACCTCCAAACTCTGCTGTAAGCAGAGTCAGTTCTTATACAGCTGTCTTCTTGTCCCACCTCCAGATTAATGTGGAAGGTAGGGGCACCTGGCGGTGACTTCCTAATCAGTTCCTACCAAAGACTGGCCAGAGGCTGGATGAAAACCAGTCAGGAGGGTCTTTTTTGCCTGCTTGTGGACATCATCCATATTCCAACCCTCATTCAGGGCTAGGGTTTTAAATCCCAGACCTTCACAGATACCACGTTTCTTGGCAATTTGAGCTACCTTAACTTCCTCTGTGACAACACCAACAATACTGTAACACTGCTGTACAACACAGAAGAATTTATATGTTTAAAATCCCCACCCTAGTTATCCTGCCATAATTATCCTTTGACTTCACCATATAGATATGCTCTTACTTCTTGAAGAAACAAAGACGAGCTCCTCTGCTCATCTTTATCAAATATCAGATATACCAGGGTTCTTTATAAAAACAAATTTAAGAGGACATGTTTAGCAATAATTCTTGTTCACAAAGATATGTGCCTTTTCCTGATGCACACGTTCACTGTGTAGAAAACATGAGTGAATTTCTAGATATTAAATGTGAGGTAATATCACTGTGGAAGGGACTGTAACTACATTAATTTAGACTTCATTTTGCACAGGACAGGTTTAGGATATATACATGGCTAGATACTCTAGATTATCTGATGTATTATTATGTATTTGTGCTTCAGAGCCCTGCAAAACAGAAACCTTATATATAAAAATGACTATTCAGTTTCACCAAGCAATATTAATATAAGTTTTTAAAGCAACAAACCACAAAAATGGTTCTATATAATTGCAATCAGCTTGTTTACTTACTTTATGATATATTTAAGTGTACCAAATAGTTCTTATTATCATTTCTTTATTCACATCACAAAACTATTCGGAAAACCTCTTCCTTCTTTGCACAGTCTATTAATACTATTTTTCATTGTTGTGACCATCTGTTCCTTTTTTTTATGACTGCCTAGTATCCATGTAGCAAAAGTTACATGGAAAAATAATAACAAAAATGTATTCAAAGTATCTAGCTAAAGTTAGCTCTTGCTCACTACAGCTTAGCAACTGGAAATAAGCAATAGACTCAGTCGTGTTCATTCTGAGCCAAACTCTTTGAGTCAACGTACAGATTCTAATGAACGTTAGTTGGCTTTTCAGATCTGTGTTCCATATGTATGTCAGTTCAAAAACTGAAAGTATCCTGCAAATGTGTCTTATATTTGCCTTAACTTACATTAAAATTTTATGCACAGTTTCTGAACTTTCATATATAAATGTGTATGAATTATATGCTTTCATTGCAGGTTGAATTAGGAAATTAAAAATAAAATAATTCATGGCACCTGTCATGAAGTTTTCAAATAGTATATAAAGAAGCATATCAAGACTACAAAAAAATTGGAATACTACAGATGAAAACTGAAAAAAAATAGACATTAATGAAGGAGGTTCTGCATATGCTAGGGACGTGTAGAATGGGTTTGGTATTCTTTTCACAGTGTTTGCTGCTGAAGTGAAAGTGTAAACTTTGACACTGTGCCCCAT